>NC_050573.1:404125179-404428209 GCF_011100635.1 Trichosurus vulpecula | reverse complement strand
AAGAAAAAAAGGAAATCAGCAAAGGAAGAAGTAGTTGTTTAATTTCACCTGAGAAAAACAATAAAATTATATATCATTCACTTGTACAGTAAGACTTCCTAGCACAGCAACCAAGATCTTCACAGTTTACCAGTACTCAAAAATTCTGCTTTCAATTCTCAATTGCATTACAAGTCCATGGGAACTGATTAAATCATTTGGCCTCTCTGTCTCTGGTCAAATTTTATGCAAATGATATAATATTTATTGTATGCTCACCATGTAAAAGGGAAGCACCTGCAGCTTAGTGGATGGCAAACTAGATTTGGAATTGAGGAAATTGGGTTCAAATCCAGCCTCAGAAATCCACAAGCAGTGTGATCGCTGAACCTCAGGTGACTCTCAAGATGAAAGTTATCGACATGAAATCACAGGACCTTGGCACATTGACACAATGTATAGAAGTCACTGGCCTGGAGTGTCATTTGTCATTCTTGTTCAGTTATTTCAGTCCTATCCAACTCTTCATGACCTCATTTGGGGTTTTCTTGGCAAAGATATTGGAGTAGTTTGCCATTTCCTTCTCTAGCACATTTTATAGTTGAGGAAACTGAGGCAAACGGGGTTAAGTAACTTGCCCAGGGTCACACAGCTGGTAAATTTCAGATGCCAGATTTCAACTCAGGAAGATGAGTCACCTGGTACACTATCCACTGGGCTACCTGGCTTTAAAAAAATACTGTCCCTTTTTTCCCTTAAAATTAAGAAACTTCAAATATGAGGCATATATAAAGCAGAATGGGAAAAAAGAGATAAATGCACATGAAGCTTTGAATCTGTACCGTGTACTGTTTGCTTCTCCCTCAAAGTACATGTAGTAAAGATATTAGCATGTAGCAAACATGTAACATGGTTGCTATTGAGGTGATTGAGATGGAGGGTTGGACGGGGAGGAGGGGAGCTTTTCAGAGACATACAGCAAATAATGGAGAGAAGAGATAGAGGAACTTTCTCAATGAGTCCCCTCCCTGCTTTTTTTGTTGCTCATCAGTAACAGTAATTCTGGGGAAATTTATGGCTCGCTCTCTCTCTCTCTCTCTCTCTCTCTCTCTCTCCCCCCCTCTCTGTCCCTCCCTCCCTCCACCCCTCCCTCTGCCTCCCTTCTTCTCTCTTTCTCACCCCCTCTACCCCCTCCCTTCCCTTTCCTCCCCTTTCCCCCTTCCTCCTTTTATTTCTCCTGCTTAACACTTCGGGCTGGCTTAGAAAACTGTTGCAAGGAAAAACTCCTGGGTTTCGCAAGTTCGGGGTAGAGGGCATGGTGTCGCCTTCCCTCTCACGCCCCCTGTGGAGCAGAGTGGGAGAAGAGCCACATCTACCACTCATATATCCAGACTCATCTTTCCCAGTTCTTTTACCTAAATAATATCAACCCAAACTAAGATTAACACTGAGATTTGGGGTTTTGATTTGTCTTTGTCATAAAAAATCCAGCCGGGGGTAAATCATGGCACAAAAAGGATGCACGGGTGGAAAAAGAAGCATGAAGGGCTGGCCAGCACAGTCCATTAGAAATATAACAGGAAGCCCAATGGTTCTGACTTCGAGGGCAGAAAATGCTGCTTAATGCACCAAAGCACCTCATGGTCCTCACCCCTCCCTTCCCACTAGCATCAGTCAGTCAGATCACAGCAACTATCAGTGGTCTCAGTCTCTCTGAATCAGAGATCTAGAATACAACAAGCCTGGGTATCAGCATCTCTCCACCTGTTCCCAGGAAGAAGGACATCTGTTGAGGGGTGGCTAGGTGGGACAGTGAGTAGAGTGACAGTCCTGGAGTCAGGAGGACCTGAGTTCAAATCAGACCTCAGACACTTGACACACTTATTAGCTGTGTGACCTGGGGCAAGTCACTTAACCCCAATTGCCCTGCCTTCTCCCCTCCAAAAAAAAAAAAAAGATGTGTCTAATGCTCTTACTCTGCTTCCCCCTCCTTCTTCCCTAGTCTCTCTCCCAGAATTCTTCAGGAACAGAACAGAAATCATGAACATAACCACGAACTCTCCAGAAGCCTTCACACATAGCCCTCCCAAGCATTCTTGCTCCAAAACATCCATTTCTGGTGGATTTGGGGTGGTTGTAGATCACAAGGAAAGGTTATATATGTAACAAACATGTTATTTTCCAAACTATCCTATTTGTTTCCCACTGACTTTACTTCTGTCCTCTTTTATACCTTTAAAAAATGCTTTAGTGACCCTCTTTTCTTACTTTTTTCCATTTGGTAACTCTGCTTCTAACTCTCCCTCTTCTCCCTACCGCTCCCCCCCCCACCCCAAACTATCGCTCACTAAAAGAAGGAAAAACAAAATCTTTGTACCAAATATGAAGAGTCAAGCAAAAGAACTCCCCATGTTGGCCATGTTTAAAAATATGTCTCCTTCTATACCTTGAGTTCATCGCCTCCCTGTCAAGAGATAAGTAGCATGTTTAATCACTTGGGCTCATGATTGGCTAATTCATTACTTTACATAAGTCTATACTATTTTGTTACTATAAAAACTGTTCTCCCGGTCCTGCTCAATTTACTCTGCATCAGTTGATATGTCTTCCTAGTTCTGACTTTTTTTCTCATCTCTTTCATAATTTATTACAGCATAATGATTCTCCATTATATTTATATACCACAACTTATTCAGCCATTCCCCAGTTGATGGGTACACCCTTAGTCTTGAATTCTTTGACATGATGAGAAGAGCTGCTAGAAATATTTTTATACATAAAGGACCTTTTTTAAATTTCTTTGGAATATAGGCCTAGTGATATCACTGAGTCAAAGGGTATGCACAGTTTGGTGACTTTGGAGGTATAGTTATAAATTGCTTTCCAGAATGGCCATAGCAATTCACAGTTCCACCAGCAGTATTAGTGTGCCTGTTTTCTCAAAGCCCCTCCAACAACTGCTATTTTCCTTTTTTTGGTCATTTTTTCCCAATCTTATGGTTGCGAGGTAGAAGCTCATAGTTGTTTTAATTTACATTTCTCTAATTATTAGTGATTTGGAGCATTTTTATATATGTATGTATATAGGTTGGGTTTCTTCCTCTGAAAATTACCTGTTCATATACTCTGACCATTTATTAACTGAGGAATGGCTCTTGTTTTTATAAATATGAATACATACACACACATCTTGGAAATGAGAACTTCATCAGAAAAATGCTGCAAAGATTTTTTTCCCAGTTAACTATCAATTTAACTCCATTAATTTTGTTTGTGCAAAAACTTTTCAATTTTACGTTATCAAAATTGTTCATTTTATCTTCTATGATCCTCTCTACCACTAGTTTTTATGAATTCTTGGGAAAACTTTTAAATAGAGGCGGCCTGTTCTAAGAACATCTTAGCTGAATACATTAAATTAGGCTGATTTGCCCTGATTCTCAATTTGGCTTCTGCAGCTCTTGAATCACTTAAAATATTAACTTTTATTGTGACACGTTAAGCAGAAAATTCAATTTTGAATTCAAGGATTTAAAGTCTATATGACTGCTAGGAAAAATAATTCCCTCATGGTATTTTTAAATGCTTTGTTGCTAGAACAAGCCACACTAAAAACAATTGCCTGATAAAATTGAAGCAAACAACGTTGTTGTTCTTTGTTCTTTGTTTTCAAAAGGGACAGATAACTTCACAGGTGATGTTTTGACTTGTGTGTGAATTGGATTTAAATTATATAGAGTTGCACAAAGTCATTAGCCTCACTCTTTCTTCCTGAATCATCAAAGTCCAGTAGCAAGACAAAAGTCAAGATGACTGAAAATGGCCAGGGGTGCAGTGGATGACTGGCATCTTCAACACTTGACCAAGCTCAAACGCTCCCCAGCACCTGCTTTAGTCGCCTTCGTGGGCTTTGGAATAAATTGTTCTCATCCGTCCATTCTGCCAGGGAAAATTTTCACATGCTTGGGATAGACATTCTTCTAACTCACCAAGGGGTTTGAGGCCTGTAGGTTACCCTCTATCTGTTTTAGTCCGTGTGCCGAGACAGTTTACTGAGGTGTGGCCGCTGTTATGCCTACTACAGCTTCTTGGAGCCACAAGTAAGAGTCGGGTGAATTAGATGGACACCAAAGGTAGATGAGCAGCCCTGAAAAAGTCTGAGCAAGCCCTCAAACTGGAGGTGCTAGCCCTCCCCAAACACCCTACGCACTCCAGAAACAAATGGAATACTATGGCATTGAATGCCACATCTTGAGCTAAAACCCATCGGGGTTCATATTTTATTTGCTTGATTGCTATTGATTTGCCAACATGAGGAAGAATGATTGATTTCTCCCTATTTGGTATGAGAACAACACTGACTTTCATTCATCTAGAATATGCCTTCTAAAGCTCTAAGTGATGTTTCCATCTCTTTTTTTTCATATGAGATTGCTTTATATCCTTTTAACTGGAAGCTAAAAATTTCACCAACTAACTCAGATTATCTATCTTTTTTTCAGTCATAGTCAAAGTGGAAGTGGAGGTAAGATGAATATTTTAATTGGTCATTTCTTTTGTGGTATAACATCTATACTTAAAGAAACTATTAGTATTCAGTTCCCAGATCAGGGATCTTCCACAAATCATTTAACTTCTCCGAGCCTGTTGTCTCAACAGAAGAATGAGGGCAATAATACATATATTATCTACCTTACAAGGCTGTTGTAAAATGACACTGATATGATACATGAAAAGTGTGATGTAAATATGAACTAATATTGCTTCCAAACTAGTTAAGTTATGGTTAAATTTACCTGTACTTCCTATTTGAGAGTTAAAAGCAATATGAAATGGTGAAATATATAAAAATTTAAGACATGGACATAAACATTGCATACAATTAATTTCTTATCAAAACTTTGGTAAAAGTTTTAATATGAGGACAGGGTCCTGACCTGTGATTTCATTGGCATAGGGAGCTCCCAAGTGAGACAATCTCTCCACCAATGCAAGTTGGTATCTTCTCTGCTACTTAGAGTCCCAGAGAGTTTTCTAGAGCACTGGGAGGTTAAATGATTTGTGCAGACATAGAACTTATCAGGAACAGGACTTGAACTGGGTATTCCTTGGTTTGAAACTAGTCTTATCTGCTCTACCAGTATGACTCTTAATATAAATGATTTTTTTTAATTAACAAGACCTTTTTTTTCTGCCATCCAAATCAAGGAATGTTCCCCACTCAGGATGAAGAAATTTATGATGGTGTTGAAGAAGAAGATGATAATGGGTAAGAGCATGAGATTTTTCATTTGTCTTTCTCACTGAAAATGGTAACATTTTAAAAAATAATTATTCTTGTTATTCCATTAACATGAGACAAAAGAGTAGACATTACATGATCAAGGAACAATTATTTAAATATATTAACTGAGCAGAACTGACATTTTTACACTCATCAGTAGGAGTAAATCAGATACTGTAATTATACTAGACTTCAACTAGAATTGTCTTTTCTATTTGGGGGACTTCAGAAAGAACACAGAAGAAGTGAAAAAGGAGATATAAAGGAGAGCAATAAGTATTATTGCTTGCATTTAATTCAGTAACAATTTATTTTGTACCAAATGTGTGCAAAAATAAACCAAGTCAACTGGAAATACAAAGGTAATTATAATCTAAAGTAATAATTCTCAAACTTCTTGGTCTCAGGACCCTTTTGCACTTCTAAAATTATTGAGGACTTCTTCAAAAGAGCTTTTGTTTATGTGGGTTATATCTATCGATAGGGCAGCTAAGTGATGCAATGGATAGAGCACTGGGCCTGGAGTCGGGAAGACTCATCTTCCTGAGTTCAGTCTGGCCTCAGATACTTGCTAGCTGTGTGACCCTGGGCAAGTCACTTAACGCTATTTGCCTCAGTTTCCTCATCTGTAAAAATAGCTGGAGAAGGAAAGGGCAAACCATTCTAGTATCTCTACCAAGAAAACCCAAATGGGGTCATTAAGAGTCAGACAAGACTGAAAAATGATGGAACAAATATCAATATTTACTGCATTAGAAATCAAAATATCTTGATATTATTATCAAATATTTTTATCTTGAGGAGCCCCTGAAAGGGAATGCAGGGATTTCCAGGAAGTCCTTGGGCCACATTTGGAGAATTATTGACTCCTAAAGAACATGGAAGACCCTGTTCTTAAGGTCCTCACTGTATACAGGGGGAGGTAGAGAGAGATATGTATATAAATAACTTATATCCCTGAGTTTGAGGAAGAAAGTGTGGTATGGTGGAAAGAGCATTGGTTCTGGATTTAGAAGACCTGGATTCAAATCTTGCTTCTGGTGCTTACTCCCTGTGTGACCTCGGACAAGTAATTTAATGTCCTTGTGCCTCAGTTTCCTCATCTGTAAAAATGAGGAGGTTGAACTTGATAGCTTCTGAGGTGCCTGCCAGCTCTACCTAGCTCCATGAACCTCATAACCCCATAAGATCACTTTTACCTGTGGGAAGGAAATGATGTCTGGGTCAAAGAAGGCTTCAGAGAGCTGAGTCTTAAAGAGCAAGACTTCAGCGGCTAGAGATTAATTGAGGATAGGGTCTAAGGGAAGGGAGTGAGGGAAATCAGTTTTAGAGATAGGGAACAATTGAGCTAGAGACATCAGGGACTTGATAAACAGAAGGTAGTCATTTTTTTTTCCAAACAACTTAATCACTGATTTATTATTTTTCATGAACCATCTAGAAGTCTAAATCGTATCATAAAGATCATTGTAAAATGGGAAGAATGTAGCAAACTAAGTTAAATAACTTTGTGGTGTTTGTGATGTAAATTACATGTAATAATTAACTCTTCCTGGGTTTAATCTTTTTAAATAATTTAAATTGAGAAGTCAAAGACTTAGAGCTAGAAGGGATCTTGGAAATCATCCGTTCCAAACCCCTCAGTTTACATTTGGGGAAACTAAGGCCCAGGGAGGTAAAGTGAATTACAACCTATGAACTATTGACTTTATATGATAGAGCAAATCAATGCGTAGATATTTAAAACTTGACCTGACTTCGTATTTTGAAAACCAGAAGAAAACTCAGTGAATAGGCAGGATGGACAATCACAGCTAGGAGCAACTCTCAAGCAAAATTCATCAAAGAAACCCCATTTTAAGGACTAAGAGGACCTGGAAGTTCTCTTTTGTTTCCTTTTTTTTCTTTTATAAAGGTACTAGACTACGTGTAGTTTTTTTGGCTTGGATATAATTAAGCCCTAAATTAGGATTTTTTCAACTAATTCCACAATTACAGTAAAAGCAGACGCATATTTTGAGCTAAAATAATGTTGACTGGTTTTAGTTCTTTAGTTCCATGTATCAAAAACAATGCTACTCTAAAAGTATATATGTCCCTCTTTTTAGAAATTATTTTCTTTCGTCCCCAAGACAATATGACAAAATGGAAAAAGCTTTGTATTCAGAGTCTGAAAAGCCAATTTTGAATTCTGAGTCTGCTACTTACCACTTATGTTCTTGGTCAAGTCATTTCACTTCTGTGAGAGACAGTTTCTCTATCTGTAAAACGAGAGAGTTAGACTAAACCACCATTAAGGTCCTTGCCTGCTCTAAGTGCCATGATTCTAGTCATTGGTTATGTTAAGAAGTACATGAGTCACATGAATGTCTGAAGGAAATTATACCCCTCCTAAGGCTTTTAGAATGTTTATAATCAAAGCAAATATTATGTAAGTCCAAAGATATTATGGATTGTTTGCTGTCTGAATTTGACCCATAATCAATAAAGTATGAATGATGAAGGCATCTGAATGTCAACTCAAACATCTTTACAGTTCAATGATTGCATTCTGATCAATGCATGCATGCTCCAAAGCTCCACGCTACAGGGCGAAGAGAGGAGTAATTCGTGGACCTGGGGGATTTTGAAGATGTTAAAGGGAAAAGATGACAAAAAGAAAAGTATACGAAAGAAATCTAAAGACACTGAGTCAGACAGTAACGAAGACCTAGTGTAAGAGTCAGCCAATCACGTGCCACGCACAATAATGTCACTAATATTACTCCAATGACTACTAATATTTTCATAACTAAATAACCACATAAGCAAATTGGTTTTGATAAACCTGTTTCTTAACATGCTCTCTGTAATTAATCATCACCATATTCTTACTATTTTTTTCTTTCACTCGTAAGTTCACTCAACTAAGGGACTGTATTTTTTACAAAATACATTTTGCTTTCCCAACACACAGTAAGGGTATACATTAAAACAGCTCATTTTAACATTGTATGCATAGCTAAGGCACATCATAAAGTTTTATTTCATTATTTAAGAAATGATCTGATTGCTTTTAGATTGAGCATGAGAGAACATGTTCTCTTTCAGACATTAGCTTGCTAGTTATGTACAAAATAAATAATTCAATACAGGACATTTTTATTGACTACTAAGCAATGAACCACATGCCAAAATAAAGAATATCATATTTAAAGACACATAGAACTTCGGTTTTTATTACTCTTTAAATTATCTATTTCTTTAGTGCTGTACTTTAGATAAAAGCTATAAGGCTTTATCCTAATAAAAAAACAAAGAGCTGGGCTTTTCCCCATTTCCCTTAAAACCATGAGTGGAAAAGGCTTCCATCTGAATTTAAAAATGATAAACAGTGTTCCCTTGTAAGGAGAACCTTTACTTCAGAGGTTTCAAATGGATTTACCATATACATTTCAAAAACCTAGTCACTCTTCCAAGGCAATTCATTACATGTAACCAGGAAATTGGATTTGAAATTTCTATCTGAAACAATAGTTTATCACTTTGACAAACAGAACACTTAAAATTTCTAGGAAGAAATTAAAAGAAATCATCTCTATACAACACCACTTTAGAATAAACTGTATTACAGGAGGTATTACTCTATCATTTAACTACTTCATAATGATTTCATATCACTTTTAAATTCATGATCTCACACTGGGTAAAATGGACATTCCCCTCTTGGTCACCATTTTTCCTGTATTATGCCAAAGAACTGAAATACATGCAGTAAAAGAAATATTTGTATTATTTCTGTTGATTTGAAATTCCACTTTATAAAGTTCCAAGCAATCTTAAACCAGAGATATAGGATGGTGGTCAAATTGGAATTGGGCCAACAGATTTAGTGAACTCAATTTGCCATAGCCATCCAAGTGGCTAAGCAGTTTAGCTGGGAGAACTACTCACTTTCTGTGAACCAGATTTATTTATTTTTACTCAACTGATTTGGTCAGTCATCTAAACATGATCTTGATAATGTCTTATTTATCTTGGTCCAATGCAGGTTTCCAAATGAAACCCAAGTTTCATGGTAAAGGCTGGGTCTCATTGGGGAAATGGAAGATGAGAGGGGAATGGCAATCAATGAATTAATTACTGAAACCTCTTGGCTATCACCTATTCACATCTATTCTAAATAATAAGAAAATATCTGAACTCACATGGTAATATGATTGTAACTACTTTTATTTTTTTCTAGTTTCCCTTCTCCCCCAAAGCAGCTTGGATTGGGTAAGTAGAGATGATATGCATCTTGTTTCTTGTTTCATGATGTAGTAGGGACAGCTCTGAACTGAGAGGAGTAAACTTGGATCCTAATCCTGACTCTGCCAGGACACACTGTTTGACCTTTAAGCCAAGTGCCTTTTATCCTCCTTGGGCTAGTTTCTGCACCAGCTAATTAAGTCAGTTGGACTAGATAAATCTCAGAGATACTCCCCAGTTCTGAAACTGTGATCTTTGGTCTATGCTCATGAATGTGTTGTAAAATGTCCTACTTTAAGTGAATAAATGAATAGTTGGATGGGTAGATAAATGAATGAATGAAAAAGCATTTTTTAGAAATTTTATTTATTTATTTTTAGTTTACAATATTCAGTTCCACAAGTTTTTGAATTCCAAATCTCCAGTTCTCTCCTTCTTCCACCTCCTCAAGACGGCATGCAATCTGATATAGGCTGTATATATACATTCACATTAAGCATATTTCCACATTAGTCATGTTGCAAAGAAGAATTCTAACCAATGGAAAGAACCATGAGAAAGAAGAAACCAAACAAAACAAACAAGAGAGAGAACAAATAGTATGCTTAGATCTGCACTCAGACTCTGTAATTCTTTCTCTGGATGTGGATGGCATTTTCCATCATGAGCCTTGTAAAAGCATTTTTAAGGACTTATTATATGCCAAGGACCGTGCTAAGTACTGTGAATAAAAATAGGAAAAGCTAGACAGTCTCAGCTTTTAAGGAGCTCACATCCGAATTGAAAGAGATAATATACAAAAGAAATTCCAGCTGCAGAACAGATGGAGAGGTCTACAAGTCCTGAAGATTCAATGAGCAGGAGGATGTCAAGGCCCAGAAGTCCTTGGGTTATACCAGGAGGTCAGTGCCAGGACTTCAGGATATAGAGGCAAGGCACATGATAAGGCCTGGTGGTCCTCTGCCTCATGGGAAAACATAAAGCTGTTGATACCCATCTCATCCAAACCCTGTTAACACCCAAGCAGCTCCAGGGAGATGGAGGAGAGGAAAGGCAAAGGGAGTTCTCGGGACTAGCCCAGGGAGAAGGTGAGATGGGAGAGAATTAGCATAACTTCTAGCATTCTTGTTTTTTTCCCCACCTAGGCAGAGCCCCTTGTGATTAAAAATCAGTTTCTCTAAGAAATACAGTCACATTCAATTATGCAAGGACTTCTAGAATCTAACTAGAAAAAGGTGCATTGTTTAGAATATCAAACCAAATACAAAATAGTATGGCATTTATTTTCCTAATATGATAATCTAAATCAGAACTATAAGAACAAGGGAGTGAATCAATCATTGTATTTGAGTCTATAATTTTCAGAGATGCTCAAAAGTCTCAGCAGCCCAGAAACCACTGACTGAATTAAGCTACAGGTATCAAATATAACTGCTGTGGTGATCTAAGTGAAAATATGTCCAAAACCAAAAAGATTAAAAATATAAAGAATATAGTGGAAGTGGTTAAGCAAATCGTTGCTTGAAATATTCTCAAAGGATTTTTCAGCCTTCCACACCCCAAGGATAATTCAACATTTATTAAGTTCCCTCTGTACAAGGTGCGGTGATAACCAAGAGAAAAATAAAAGGTGTTAATTGAAGGCACATACATTCTCATAAGTATGCAAAACATATAAAGAAAATGAAATTCAAAGTATATACTAAATGATGAAAAGTAATTTCAAAGAGGAGACAGCACTAACCATTCCAAGGTGGGAGGGTTAGGAAGGGCCTCTCATGCAAAGTACCACACCATAGAAGTGGCACCTGAAATGGGCTTTAAAAACCATAGGGTTAAAATAATTCAACGATCTGTGATTTTGTGGATTTAGATGACAATCCCTACTCATCTGCATGGATGGTCTTTGAGGTTAATTGTAGAAAGAAAAAAATTCAGCGTATGAGCAGCCTCAAACCTGAAGAGAAAAAATGGGCTGCTAGGTGGCACAATGGTTAGAGCACTGGACTTGGAATCCATAAGGCTCATCTTCATGAGTTCAAATCCTACCTCAGACACTAGCTGCATGACCCTGGGCAAGTCACTTAACCCTGTTTGCTTCAGTTTCCTCATCTGTAAAATGAACTGGAGAAGGCAACGGCAAACCACTCCAGCATCTTTGCCAAGAAAACCCCAAATGGGGTCATGAAAAGGACATCAACCTGTATGCTGATTTTTTTTTTTACTACAAGTAATTGCAAAGACCAGAACCAACTTAAGAAAAATATCACAAGTTGCCTTCTGATCCGCTTCTTTCAAAATGATACCAAGTGAGCATCAAATCTCTATTTCAAAATCAAAATTAATCTTTTTTTCTGCTCCATCTCTCCTCTACTTCATGCTTTGTTAGATGTAGGAGATGAAGTCTATGATGATGTGGATGCATCTGACTTCCCTCCTCCACCTGTAGAAGTCAGGTAAGAGAAGTAACAAGTTTTCTAGTTCTATTGCCAATGGAATTCAAAAAATACAGGATATCCCAAAAAGTCTTAGTGTGGTTTTAAGCTATTGAAGCTTACTTAATTAAATTAATAAGGGAAAAAATTAGGCTAGAATCTAAGAAAAAATTGAAGAAAATAGCAATAGTCATTGGAGTAAGATTTCCAATGGAAGTGAAATCAATATTTTAATTTCACTGCTTTATGCAGCTCTAGATAACATATGTAGAAGAGGCCCATTGTACTAGATTACCCATTTATTGTGTAAAAATTAATTCAAAGCTATTAAAGCGTCATGCTGCACTGAGACTTTTGGGACACCCTGTACAAGAAGAGGACACCACAGATACTAGATTTATTCCTTTCACCTACCTGTATCAGCTATGTTCTTATTCCCTATTTTACTTACTGTGTTCCTGCCCTTGCTAGATTCTCCCTTTGGCTTCCTTCTTGTTCTGCTGCCTCTTGTCACCTTGCCATTTATCTCCCTAGCTCCTGAATAGTCCTATCTGTCCTCCTGCCTTAATTCAACCTACCTATCATTACATTTGCTGGGGCTGACGTGTCCTAGTCATCTCTCTCTCTCTCTCTCTCTCACCTTCATTTTGTTCCACTCTCTAATCGTTCTGCAACTTTCAACTCAGCATTCAGTCAGCGTGTTCAAACTACCACCATACTCCACAAGCAGATTATTCTTTCTTTCCTTCCTTCCTTCCTTCCTTTCTTCCTTCTTTCCTTCCTCCCTCCCTCCCCCCACCTCTGTCTTGTTAAAGCAATGGGGCCCCCAATAGTCTCTTACTCAGTCATGTCCATTATTCACAAAAAAGTAAAGTGTGTGTTGCTATAAAATCATTCTTGCAGAATAGGAAATTAATGAGGGAAATTTTAGGCTAGAATCCAAGAAAAATAATAATAGCTATTGGAATAAGATTTCCAATGAAGGTGAAATCAAATACTCTAATTTTACCACTTTACATAACGTGTGTGTGTGTGTGTGTGTGTGTGTGTGTGTGTGTGTGTGTGTGTGTAATATATGTAGGAAAAGCCCATTGTAATACAGTGTCCATTTATCGCATAGAAATTAATCCAGCATTGGAGAAACTGAGCCAGTTAGCACTCAGCCAGAAAAATATAATCTGTTTGCACATGAAATATTTTCAAGATTCCATGATAATCCTGAAAATTCTTTATGACATTCTCACTCCTTTGCCAAGAATTATTCAGCTGCAAAGAAGATGGAAGCTTAGCTCAAGGCCAAGTTTTCTTTTGTTTTGTTTTAACTGCTGCTATGTCATTCTGGCCAGCCCAAGTTCCAGAAGAGATTAATTGGGGAATTAAGACCTGAAGGTGTAGTGCCATCTAATTGCAAATGGAAAACGTTCATTTTGTTTCTCATATTAAAAATTCTTGTATAGCTTTGATCCCCATTATTTCCGCTTCTTCTATACTACTATTTTTTTCAAGCAAACAGATGGGAGTCATATAAATGACTAATATTCAGTCAAGTCAGAAACAAATACTTAGTTGTGTGCTGCTAAATGTTTAATAGCCTAGTCCTTAGGGAGTAAAAATGTGTCCATCACAGTGTTAACACTTATATTAACATTTTCTCCATCACTTTATTAAGTTTAGATAACCAACAAAACAATAAATCAAGCCCTGATTTGTATTGCTTTCTGACTTTCAAGGTGCAAATGGTCACACTAACACTAAAAATTTAACAATCAGCTCTCAGGCCTGTATGGGTGAGCTGCCTCTAGCGTACCCCTGTAAATACCTCACCTTAAGGTGACTAAAGAGTAATTAAAAGTCTTTCAGGTACAGGCGAACTTTGTGGCCTGTCCGAGAGACTTCAAAATCCAAGGATACCTGTAAGCCCCCAAGAACAGACATCATCTTTACTGAAGTTCTTGATCTACAGAGCTATGATCTTTTCAGTACTAGGACGAAAAATACAGAGGAACGTACACTCCTCCAAACTTTCATTGCATGTCACTGATATAACCAGGATCACATTAACCAATGAATGTCAAAGGTCTTCAATTCATCAAGTATTATTACAGTTTAATTTATATGCTTTAATTATATGAAAATTGGTTTATGTTGTGATTTTGGTCTAGACCTAGGTCTAAACCTATGAGGTCGTCAGTACAGGGATTTCTCAATATGGAAACCCCTTGTACCAACCCAGAAAAGCAGCTAGCTGCTCAGCAACTGATGGTCTTGGAGAGTTATCTGGGTACACTAAGAGGTTAAGTGAATTGCCTAGGCTTACACAGCCAGTGTGTGTCCGGAGTAGAACTTAACCCCAGGTCTTGCCAACACCAAGGCCAGCAGTCTGTCCGTGGCACCATCTGTGCCAATCATGTTGTGATTATAAAATAGAAAAGATTTAGCTTTATTGACAAGCACTCAGTTCCCTTGAAACAGAAAAGTCTTTGCTCTCTTAAAGAAAATGAATAGCAAAGGATTTATACTAGAAATAAGAATATTTAAAGTATCTGCTGGAGGAAAAAATGCAAACAGAATATGGTCAATTTGATTCTGTGAACTGGTAAAAAACAATAACTGCAAGCTTTTTCTTTGGGGTTTTATGAACACTGCTACATGGCTCATGGCAAATGAGATAGAAAACCTGATGGTATCAGAGCCTAAAGGAAAAAAATATTCAGTCTCTCATGCACAGAAAAAGTTCCCCTAAAGATAAATATCTCTAAGAGAATATTTTTGAGTCTATAATTAGACCAAGAAAGAGTTTCCATAACCTCCACCAGTACCCGGTCCAGTGTTTAATAACCTCACCATTAAACTGAAAAATGTTTAAATAAATGTTGAAGACAAAAATAAAATAATTAATAGAAATTTTAAAGTAATCCTCACCATCATGAAGTCAGTCCTTATTTCTAATTCAGTTTCTACTGACACTTCTTTGGCCTCTTACCTCATGCTATGTCCTGTAGACTTAATAAGAAACAGTTCATCACCACTTTTAATGCTCATAGGATCCTAGCCCTGTAGCTCTAAACTTAGGACCTCAGAGACCATCTTTTCTAACCTTCTCATTTTACAGATGCGGACACTGAGGTCCAGACAAGTTATGTCCTCCATAATAGCCCTACAAAACCCTCTGGAGTTTGTTTCTCCAGGCCAAAGAGCCAGATTCCAGTTTTTAAAACCTTATCAGAAATATCCCATCTTCCTATCTTTAAGCATTGCTTAATTTCTGAATTTATAAAAATGTTTAACAGCTTGACTAGAAAAGGAAATTAACTGTTCATAGAACTAGAAAGGACCTCAGAAGCCAAATTTAGACCCTTTGTTTTACATATAAGGAAGCTGAGGATCAGGGAGGCTAAGTGACTTGCCTCAGGTAGCAAACATCATAGGTGATATCTGAACTGAGGTCCCCTGATTCAGATTCTTTCCCATTAGACCATGTTTATATAGTTAGAGGAAAAGATAACAGATAAACTGCCTATGTGTCACACTGGTACCCACATAATATTCAAAGAGACATGCGAAGTTCTCCACATGTTGGGTAGGTATCTTATGGAGGAGTTATAGAAGAATAATATGGAAAAGAGTCACATAAAATGACAAGAGATGGATGGGATGCAATCAGCACTTGTGGAGAGGCCGTGGATATATCAAATATTGAAGCACAAAACTCTCGATCTTTTCTAGCATTCTCTCACATCTAAAAAATATTTCAAATACATTCACAAAGCTAATTTGAGCAAGAGTTTCCATTGGCTTCTAAAACAATCCCATGAAGCAGGCAAGAGACACTAACGAATGAGAACTAGAGAAAGAGTTTGCTGACCCTCCTTTCAGAGCATAACAAAATTCAAAAGTGAATGCAAGGTTCAAAGTGAAGCATCAGGAATATTTGAACTAAATTGTTTTTAATGAGAATTTGTTATGCAAATAAAGAGAAACTTAATGCTGTACACTTAAAAAATTCATGTTTAGTGGTTCATAAGGAGCTTGATGGTAAGAGGGCTTGCAGAAATTTAAATTTCTTCCTCAGCCTCCATATTTAGCCCTACATCCATCTCTTTTCCCTTTAACTACTTCAGCATAGTTAAGGTAGAGTATATGAAAGACGTTCTCTGGCGAGTGCCATGCCCCTCACCCCCAGTGCGGTCACTTCTCAATAAATCCATTACCTGATCAAAACACTGCTGACAAGTCTTCCATCAAAAAAAAAAAGATACAAACATAGAAAAGCATGTGGCAAAAAGAAAAGGAAAGGAATGTAGGACAATTGGAAAAAAGAATAACTCTTAGCCAATTCCAATAGCTTTGCAGGCATTCTTTTTCTTCCTTAAGAGTCTACCTTCATTATTATAGATTTAGGTTACCCATCACTGCTTCCCAAATTTTAGATCATTATGAAGAAAGTAGCATCTAGACAATAGTGTATGTGTGTGTGTGTGTGTGTGTGTGTGTATACATACATATATATGTATATAATTAAAATGATAAAAAAAAACTGCTGGCTTGGCAAGGAGAAGGGAATTTAGTTAAAACTTCTTCATGAGCTCAGGCAAATCACTTAAATTTTAGGGCTCAGTTTTTCCATGTCTAAAATGAGTGAATTTGAACTAAATGATGCCTAAGGTCCCTTTGAGGTATAACATTCAATGATTCTATGTTTTCTTCAGCAAGCCCTCCTGTGGTATAATGTGTTACGCTAAATATATTTGATTCCTCAAGAAAATGGATAATTGAAGCAAACTTTAAAACTGTAGTGCTACCAGTGACAATGTCTTTCTGTTGTACATATTTTTATTATGAAAGTCATTTCAAGCTTTGATGGAAAGTATTACTCTTCTGTCTATAATTCTGGTATTATAGTCTAGGAGTGAACTTTGGTAAAAGCAAATCAGAAGACCCAAAGAAGCTGAAAAAGCAAGAAAAAGAAGAAAAGGAATTCAAGAAAAAATTCAAAGTAAGTCAATCAAATCTGATCAGAATTTCAAAAAGCCAGTAAAAATTGGTGCATATTTCAAAATACAAATGAATTTACCAATTTCTCACAATACCAATTAAAAATAGTAATGATACTGATTTACTGGGTTTCTTGGATGTCTTTTATTTATTTTGTGGATGGTAATTACCCAAAATCACATTTTTAAGAATGCAGCCTTTTAAAAACCTTCAAGATCATGGTAATATTGTCCAGTCAACAATCCTATTGTTTTATCCCCTTACTTAGCAAAGAGATAATTTTTAAATATCAGCACTTTAGGCTTAAAAAAAAACATTTCAAACTCATCAAGCATTCGATAAACATCTCAAATGTGCAAGATACTATGGTGGTTATAGGAATGTGGTATAAATGACAGTCCCTGTGCACAAAGAGTTTATAATCTGTTACCCAAATTTTGTGATTTAGCTTACTGCAGACAATTTTATACTGCCTGAAAGCATTTAATAAATGAAAAACTTGTGCACTTATTCTCATCCTATTATAGTTAAGGGCCAAATAGTCATTTTATACAACAAAAATGATGAATCAAGATGTTAAATCCCCTATTTTGGACTCCTATAGTCAAAAATAATTTCTGGTTGGGTTCTCATTTGCCTTTTCCATAAATGAGACATGTTGATAACCCTATTCTTTTCAATTCAATAATGTATAGAAGTCTGATTACGCAAATAAAAAATCATGACCCTAACGTCTCCTGATTCTTCTCCTATCTATATGGCTTTTCCTTCTTAGAACACTTTTGCTGGCTCATCATCCATGTCTTACTCTCTTATCCCAGAGATCCCCAAGCATCAATACTGGATTCTTCATCTACTCTCAACACCACCATTATGATGTTCTCATCAGCTCCTATTATTTCAATTATCATCTCTATATAGATATGTATGTAACATGACACATTATATGTATATAATATACATGGAAATACCCACACAGAAGCCTTCTATCTCTTGAGTTCTAGTCCAACATCACCAACTGTGCTAGACAGCTCTACCTGGATTTTTCATAAACAACTCAAACACAAAGTGTTTAACACAGAATTCATGTTTTGCTCAGAACTTATCTCACCTCTTAATCTCCCTATTAATCATTGGCCAGAGGAAGCTTTATCTTTCAGTCACCCAGGTTTACAATCTAGATGTTATTTGCATATATTGTTAAGTTGCCAAGTCTTGATGATTCTACCTCCACAACATCTCTTGCATCCATCTCCTCTCCATTCACACAGGGTCCACCTTAATTCACATCTTTATCACTGCTGCTTGGACTATTGCAATGGCCTCCAATTGGACTTCATAATGTAGTCTTTCTCTTCTCCAATCCATCCTCTCCACTATTACCAAAATAATGTCCCTGACCATATCCCTTCATTGCTTGAGAATCTTCATTGGCTCCCTAGTGCTTCTAGGATAAAATGCGAACTGCTCAATTCAGCACTTAAAACCTTTCACCAGATATCACTAGGCTGCATTTTGCCTCATTTCACAATACTCTCCTTCACGCACTCTATACTCCTGACAAACTCACTATTTTTGTCATTTTGTCACTCAATTTGTCATTCAGGTGCCAATTTGTCTATCATTGTTTAAATGATTTGAGTGTGATTATCTGTTTGGATGTCACATCTACCAGTAGAATATAACCTTCTTGAATGTAAGGGACTGTTTTTCATTGTTGTTTTTGTGGCCCCAGTGCCCAGCATGTGACTTTGAATATGGCAGACATTTAATTAGTGCTTGCTAAATTGTTGGATCAAATTGAATATAAACATGGAAAATTCCTGTTTTAACAGCACATTTAGGGAAAATAAAAATAATATCTCTTTTGTTTTCAGTTTGATGGTGAAATTAGAGTCCTCTATACAACTCAAGTGGTGCCTGCCTTAACTTCTAAAAAATGGGGAGCCAGAGATTTACAGTTGAAGCCTGGAGAATCTCTTGAAGTCATACAAAGCACAGATGATACAAAAGTGCTGTGCAGGAATGAAGAAGGGAAATGTAAGTCATTGCACATGCTTTGCACTATATATCATATCCTAGTATCATCTAAGATCAAATGACAAAATTGTGCATTATTTGGATAGTACAATGTTGTTTTTTTTTAATTTAGGGTATATACTAGAAAGTAGAATTTTTTCACAAAAATTAACAGGCTTAGATTCAACTTTCTCTCTAAGTATCTATAGAGTAAGAGAATTGTTGTAGACAATCTCCAAGTTCTCTTCCACTTGGAATCTTATGATCCAAGCCTAGTGTATACTATATGTATAGGTACAATGATAAATTTTATTCTGAAATGCTGAATACCTTTTGTTCTGCCCTGGTTTTGAATTTTTTATATATTGCTTCGTGTCTGTAATTCCAATTTACTATTTTGCAATTGTATTTGCTTTGATTTAATATTTGAGTGACCACAGTTATAAATATTAAATTCATATAAATAAGAGTCTTTGCCCTTTAGGAGTTTTTAATCTCCTTTTTTTGAAGATTTTATTTTATTTTTAATCTCCTTTTTTACAGTTTGCAAATGAGCTTTTTTTTTCCAAAACCGTATAAAGCTTGTTTTGTTTGTTTTATTGAGAGCCAAAGGAGAAGGGTAGTTCAAAGCTGTGTTGCCCACACAGTCTTCTCTGGGACATGAATGCATGCCCTCCAAAGAGGACGCCCCTTGGGAGTGTACAGTAAGGGCTGGTGGAGCATAGGCAATGAGGGATTTGGGAAGAGAAAGGACTCTGGAGCTAAGCAAGGATGACAGACCATTATATAGGTATAGATGGTGCAAGACCTCTGAGGTGCCTTCCCAGACTGAAACTGTGATTCTACAAGACTGGGAGTTTGCCACCCAGAATATTAATCAAAAGAATCATGGTGGGTTCTCAGTTGCATTTTTAATTAAAAAAGAAAAGTAACTCAGGGATGAGAATTGAAATAATGAGATGCAGTAATACGTAGGAAAAGGGAACAAAAAGCTTTGGTTGGCTCCTTCTCTCAGTAGCATTTCTCTTGTTCCTCTTTCCCCTAAGATTGTTATGGATGCATTTCCCATCACAGAAACCTGGGGGAATAGACCCATCAACCTATAATTCAGATTCTGAAAACAACTATTCCCAGTCCATTGGTTTTTAGAAACATGGAGAAAAGGATCTTATCTATGTATTATCATAAAGTGGCAGCCAAGTGAACAGTTTCTCAAGGAAAATTTCAAGGCTTTTTACATGTATACCAGCAAATTACCAAGAGAATACCATCATAAAACATATTTACTTTTCTCATGTGTTTTGTATTATTGTGTTTTATATATTTCAGCCAGTCAAGTTTCCTCTTCACCTATTTTCTGCTACTCTCACCTCTGTACCTTATTTCCTCTCTGGATCTTACTCTTGGAATATCTCCCCAATCTTCTCCATTCAATTTGCCTTCTTCCTTTCATTAAAAATTCAATTATCACCTCAAGAGCTCTGGTAACCACACTACGTTTTTGTGCTCAGTATCTAGCCATATACATATACATATATATACGTGTGTGTATGTATGTGTATATATATATATATATATATATATATATATATTCCTTAGAAAAGCATATTGTTCAAAACCTTTGAGACCTGACACTAAATGGAAATGTAGTTCAGTTGTTGTTTCTATCTAACCAGTCATATTCACAAACATATTCCAAAATGGTGTTTCAGAATATTGTAACCTAAAATCAATTAGTGGCAAAATGGGGATCTTTATGAAGAGAAATCAGAACCATAAGAACATGGCAGTGGCAAGGTAAGAAGACTTAATTCTATAGTTGTGCTGAGTAACCATAACTGATAGTCATACCAAGCTGGTAAAGGACTTCTATTCCCAATAGCAAATGCTAAAGCACTAAATGGGGGTGATTTTTCCAGGGCTACCCAACCTTAGGTTTTTATTGAAACAATAGGTAATATATTTTGATTTGCCATTTTAGTGAGAGCTCTGCGATAGCTCAGCTTTGTTTCCTAAAACATTTATGTAAATTTCTATGCTTGTAGGCAGGCCACATAATTTGGACAGCCCTGATTTAGACAATAATGAATTGGAAGGGTATCTCTTGAGCATTTATTACACACCTGGCACTGTACTAGTCTTGAGGGGAGGGGTTGAGAAATAGATACACAGCAGAACATATAGACACACAAGAAAAGCAATACAAAGCTGCCCACAGTAAAAACCAGGTGAGTGTTGATAATGAATGAAAAGGCAAGTCACAAGAGGCAAAGATTATGCTTGAGTTGCAAATGGGCATTTGGTCTGTACCTGAGATTTCACTGATGTAAGGAACTCCTGATGAGGGAGGAAATCCTTATACCAATGCAAATCTGAAAGTTTTCTACAACTGGTAGTCTTAAAGAGCTCTTTGGAGCACTGACAGGTTAAATGAATTGGCTGGGGTCAGATAGTCGGTGTGTATCAAAAGCAGGACTTGTATTTATGTCTTCCTGACACCAAAGTCAACTTTCCATCTACTATGCCAAGCTGCCTCTGATATGACAGAGTCATGGGGATGATCCCAGAATATCCAAAGTTATTACAGATATTTAGGTTTATAAAATCTGCCCATATCCCTTCCTCACTGATGCATGGACACATTTGAATTGGGATGTTTAGTGAGTTGTTTCCTGGTCATCTCTACAACCAAGGATGGGAGGCATCTAGTGGACAGAGTTGGAGACTGGGATTATATCTACAAAATACCAACAGAACTGTTTGAAAAGCAAGAAGTTAAATTAGTTACTTGATGAGTCTAAACCAAACAAAACAAGTGGTTCAATAATTTTTTAACCAAATTAACTTGTTATATTGACATTGTATAAAAAGTATTTTAAGAACTAAAAGTCAAATGTTAGAAAAAAAGAACAATTTTATTCTGGGTTTGTCAATATGATGGTATATTGATTTAAGCAAATCAGCTTATACTACTATGCCTGAGCAGTCATCTACATATAATGAAGTCAATGATGACATTTATCAGACAGGGATTCAAATCCTCTCCTCTGATGCTTACTATCTGTATGACTTTGGCAAAGTCACTTAACCTCATTGTGCCTCAGCTTCCTCATGTATAAGATAAGATGGCATCTAAGATCCCTTTGAGCTTCACATTTATGATCCTCTGATTGTGTGATTGATTGCTGCAATCTATTCGAAGCAGGATATAACAGGCCAATCACCTCCCTAGCCACAGATACTGTACCCCACCTCCCCAAAGTAGTTTTGAGGAAAAGTCTATGAAAGTACTTTGTGCTTCAACAAGCAAGATTTCAATTAAGTCCCATAAGTGACCAAGCATAATAAATAGATTGATGAACTTAAAGAAAGGTAGACCTAGATTCAAATTCTGCCTCTGACATTTACTACTACACTAGCTGGGTGGCCCTAGGTAAGTCATTTAACTTCTAAGCCCTAGTTTTTTCTCCTATATAATATGATATGATAATATGATCCTATGATAATAGCACCTACTTCTTTGAGCTGTTGTAAGGATCAAATGAGGTGTTGTAGTTAAAGTGTTTTGCAAACCTTAACGAACTATATTACTTTCCACTACCACTATTATAATGGATTACTTAGGAATACTTTAATTCATGTATCTTATTGATATTATTTCTAATGTTGCCAATAGTTAATATTAATAATATTATGTGAAAAGGAAGTGTTCTTTCTGGGAACTACATTCCCAGAGGCCTGGGTGAGGGTCTACAGTATGGCAACATCACCAAACATCATGTGATAAGTGCTTTTAACATCTAATTTCATGAGGATTTCTAGCTTCTTCACACTGTAGAACTCAATGCAGACTTCTGGGAGATACAACCACTTACACTTAAAACTGCAGAGTGTTTTTTAAAAGTTTACAAAGCACTCGTATACATGTTATTCGAGGCAGTGAGGTGGTGCAGTGGATAAAGCACTGGGCCTGGAGTCAGGAAGACTCCTCTCCATCAGCTCAAATCCAACTTCAGAAACTCACTAGCTGTGGGATCCTGGATAAGTCACTTAACCCTGTTTACCTCAGTTCCTCATTTATAAAACGAGCTGGAGAAGGAAATGGCAAACCACTCCAGTATCTCTGCCAAGAAAACCCCAAATGGGGTCATGAAGAGTCAGACATGACGGAAAAACAACTCAACCACAACATATGTTACTCACTTAGCCCTCACAATAATACTGTAAGGCTATATTTACCTCACAGTAGGTATTCTTTCTGTTTTACACAAGCAACAACTGAAGACCAGCTAAATTAAATAATTTCCCCAAAGCTACATGCCAAGTAAGTGGCAAGCCTGAGACTTTGATTTGGGTCTTCTAATTCAAATCTGTTCTTTTCATTATCATGCTGCCTTCATTTATATCCTTTCTGTAGACCCCCAATGCCCTGTACTTTTCTCATCAGGCTATGGAATCCATAACATTTTATAAAAAGGGAAATGCCCTATCCCTCATAAATGGGGCAGAACATGCCTTTCTTGAGATATATGAATTAACCCTATAATCTCAACCTGATCTAATTTCCAGTTATAGCCTACCATCATGATGGGTTGTTTTAGAAATTATTATTTCAGGCCTACTGTGTAACACATGGAATCTTTTAGAGCCATGTATAAAACCTAGGCAATTGGTCAAGCATGCTTGGGTAACAGCGAGTTGTACCTTCCCATTTTAATCCCATCCTATTCTTCTCTTGGGGTTAAAGATGAAATTTGGTCCATTGTTCGATCATGCCTTTAGTATTACAATCTCTCTAAAATAAATTTTCCATCAAATCCAAAAGTTTCTAGTGTTGTCTCAAGAGTTCAGATTACTATTCATCCCTTAGAGGGTAGTATTTCCTTGGCCCTGGAGTGTAAGGTCAAGCAAAGTAAGACTTTGTTCTTTTTTCTTTTGGAGTGCTTCTCAACACTAAGGCAATCAAGTACCTTTGAGTGAGTCTTGCCTTTGTTTGTAGGAAGGCCCACAACCTTTTGCTAATTAGGTTATGAGAGGTGTGAAGCCCTGGGGCCCTGAAAAAGGGTATGTATACCCTGAGGGTAGCTGTTAAGCTAGAACTCTCAGAACTGCAGGAGGAGAGGTTTTGCTTGGGAGCTCACTCTTTGAAAGTGTGTTCCTGTGACTTGGCTGGATGACTCTGGATAACCGTTAAGGAGCCCCCTCCCCTTTAAAAAATCCAGATGTTGGTACTTCTCTCTCTGGTAACTATGTATGTAATGTCTTGGTCAGACAACTAGAAGCCCTGTCTGTTGATTTGTATTTATTTGCCCTGTTTGTATAATTTCTGCTTGTAATTTCTGTTTGTATTTTCTCTGAAGTTCAGGGTGCTGAACTTTTTCCCCTGAACAAAGTAAATGATATATGTATGTTTAATTAAAATGAGATTGTAAACCCCTTAAAGTTGCTTTCCTTAGAAAAGCAGATCAAGGGGGGCGGAGCCAAGATGGCGGCTGGTAAGCACGGACTAGAGTGAGCTCCGTACCCGAGTCCCTCCAAAAACCTATAAAAATGGCTCTGAACCAATTCTAGAACGGCAGAACCCACAGAACAGCAGAGGGAAGCAGGGCTCCAGCCCAGGACAGCCTGGACGGTCTCTGGGTGAGGTCTATTCCACACGGAGCTGGGAGCTGGGAACGGAGTGGAGCAGAGCCCAGCCTGAGCGGCGTGGACGATCCAGACCAGAAGCCGGGCGCAGGGGGCCCTAGCACCCTGAATATGTGAGCTGCGGCAGTTACCAGACCCCTCGACCCACAAACACCAAAGACTGCGGAGAAGGTTAGTGGGAAAAGCTGCAGGAGTGGAAGGAGTTCGAGGTTCGGCTTCCAGCCCCGGGGGCAGCGGAGGTGGGGCAGCTACAGCTGTTGTTACTTCCGGCTCCAGGCCCACCTGGTGGGAGGAATTAAGTGGCGGATCAGAGCAGGAGCGCAACAGCCTGCTGAAGATCTAAGCCCAGCCTAGACTGGGGGTCCTTGGGGAAGGAGGAGTGCGGCTCTGACAGAGCTGGCACCTCCCCCCCAAATGTAGAACATAGAACTCGTTAGTCTACAAGCAGTCATACCCCACTGAAAAACTCAAGGGTCAAGTTAGTTGGTTGGGAATATGGCCAGGCAGCGAAAACGCGCCCAGATTCAGTCTCAGACTTTGGATTCTTTCTTTGGTGACAAAGAAGACCAAAACATACAGCCTAAAGAAGACAACAAAGTCATAGAGCCTACAACCAAAGCCTCCAAGAAAAACATGAACTGGCCCCAGGCCATAGAAGAACTCAAAAAGGATTTGGAAAAGCAAGTTAGAGAAGTAGAGGAAAAATTGGGAAGAGAAATGAGAAGGATGCGAGAAAACCATGAAAAACAAGTCAATGACTTGCTAAAGGAGACCCAAAAAAATACTGAAAAATACACTGAAGAAAACAACACCTTAAAAAACAGACTAACTCAAATGGCAAAAGAGCTCCAAAAAGCCAATGAGGAGAAGAATGCCTTGAAAGGCAGAATTAGCCAAATGGAAAAGGAGGTCCAAAGACCACTGAAGAAAATACTACTTTAAAAATTAGATTGGAGCAAGTGGAAGCTAGTGACTTTATGAGAAATCAGGATATTATAAAACAGAACCAGAGGAATGAAAAAATGGAAGACAATGTGAAATATCTCCTTGGAAAAACCACTGACCTGGAAAATAGATCCAGGAGAGATAATTTAAAAATTATTGGACTACCTGAAAGCCATGATCAAAAAAAGAACCTAGATACCATCTTTCAGGAAATTATCAAGGAGAACTGCCCTGATATTCTAGAGCCACAGGGCAAAATAGAAATTGAAAGAATCCATCGATCGCCTCCTCAAATAGATCCCAAAAAGAAATCTCCTAGGAATATTGTTGCCAAATTCCAGAGCTCCCAGATCAAGGAGAAAATACTGCAAGCAGCCAGAAAGAAACAATTTGAGTATTGTGGAAACCCAATCAGAATAACCCAAGATCTGGCAGCGTCTACATTAAGAGATCGAAGGGCTTGGAATGCGATATTCCGGAGGTCAATGGAGCTAGGATTAAAACCTAGAATCACCTACCCAGCAAAACTGAGTATCATGTTCCAAGGCAAAATATGGAGTTTCAATAAAATAGAGGACTTTCAAGCTTTCTCAGTGAAAAGACCAGAACTGAATAGAAAATTTGACTTTCAAACACAGGAATCAAGAGAAGCATGAAAAGGTAATCAAGAAACGGAAATTGCAAGGGACTTACTAAAGTTGAACTGTTTTGTTTACATTCCTACATGGAAAGATGATGAGTATGATTCATGAGACCTCAGTATTAGGGTAGTTGAAGGGAATATGCATGTATGTGTATATATATATATACATATATATATATATATATACACATATATATATGTATATATATGTTTATGTATATATATAAGTGAATGTGTTGTTATGTATATATCTATGTGTATATGTATGTATGTGTATGTATATGTATATATATATGTATATATGGGTTTTTATATATATATATATATGTAAAAGAGAGAGAGCAGACACAGGGTGAGTTGAAGATGAAGGGAAGATATCTAAAAGAAATAAAATGAAATTAAGGGATGAGAGAGTAACATACTGAGAGAGGGAGATAGGGAGAGATAGAATGGGGTGGATTATCTCGCATAAAGGTGGCAAGAGGAAGCAGTTCTATGGGAGGAGGGGAGAGGGCAGGTGAGGGGGGAATGAGTGAACCTTGCTCTCATCAGATTTGGCCTGAGGGGGAATACCATACATACTCAGTTGGGTATCTTACCCCACAGGAAAGAAGAGGGAGGAAGATAAAAAAAAAAATAATAAAAGGCAGGGGGATGATGCAGGGGAGGGCAGATGGGGGTGGAGGTAATCAAAACAAACACTTTGGAAAGGGGACAGGGTCAAGGGAGAAAATTCAATAAAGCGGGATGGGTTGGGAAGGAGCAAAATGTAGTTAGCCTTTCACAACATGAGTATTGTGGAAGGGTTATACATAATAATACATGTGTGGCCTAGGTTGAATTGCTCAACTTCTTAGGGAGGGTGGGTGGGAAGGGAAGAGGGAAGAGAATTTGGAACTCAAAGGTTTAAAATCAGATGTTCAAAAACAAAAAAAGTTTTTGTATGCAACTAAAAAATAAGATACACAGGCAATGGGGCGTAGAAATTTATCTTGCCCTACAAGAAAGGAAGGGAAAAGGGGATGAGAGGGGAGGGGGGTGATAGAGGGGAGGGCTGACTGGGGAACAGGGCAACCAGAATATAAGCCATCTTGGAGTGGGGGGGAGGGTAGAAATGGGGAGAAAATTTGTAATTCAAAATGTTGTGAAAATCAATGCTGAAAACCAAATATGTTAAATAAATAAACTGCATTAAAAAAATAAATAAAAAAAATAAAAAAAAAAGAAAAGCAGATCAAAGAACTTGTGCTAGCAGCCCTCCTATATGCTGGTGTTATTGGCCTTATACCTCCACAGCAGCTGCTAGCAGCATTGTTGTTACACAGAGTTAATCAATAAGCACTTAGTAAGTACCTACTAGGTGCCAGGGATACAAAGACAAAATCAAAACAGTCATCTAATATCTGATGAAATCTGCCGCCGCAGAATCTCCATAATATCTATTGAAGGGTGTAGTTTCCAAAGAAACCATGCCCTTTTTACATATGGACAATTCCATTGATCAGTGTTGAACAGGCAATAAGTTCATCTACTGCCTATCAGCCATTGAGAAGAAATCATTTGTAAACATTAGAATAAGGCAGTACCTAAATAGTCTCCAGCCCCTGATGAGTGGAGAAATGTTGAATATGTTTTATAGATTTGCCCAAATGTAATTGGACATGTCTACAGCTGATTAGGCAAATCAATATAGTATATTTTAATAGCTGTTGCCTGGAGATACCCAAATTGTATGCTTCTTTTCTGAAGTTGACCACATTTTTACACATGTATATATGTGTGTGTGTGTGTGTGTGTATTCATACATGCACATATACATGTATTTCTATATACATATAGACACATACAGGTTGATCCCAAAACCTTACTACAGTTTTAAGCTTTAATAGGTTAAACCTGAATATATATATATATATATATATATATATATATATATATATGTATACATATGTTCATACATGTATACAGATATACACACATACATGTGTTAACACATACATATACATATTACATGTGTGTTCATATTATGTATATCTTTAAATTATCTCAACTTTCAAGAAGAAAGAAATGATGATACACATCCAACCCCCTCATTTTACAGATGAGGAAACAGACCTAGAGAGGAGATTAAGCAATTTATTCAAGGTCATAAATGTACATCAAAGAAATAAAAACCATGATCAAGTGATTATTTTTTACTTTGGGGACACTGGAAATTTTTTTAAAGGAACCATTTACCAATTCAATGAATTTATCATTTTTTAGAGTAGCTTTATACTCACAACCACCCAAGTCACTCACTAGCTAGAAGTGATCGCTACACAAAAGCTAAACAAACATTTTGGGATAGAATTAACAGTCACATATGGGTGTGGGAGTTCACTTCTGAGCTAGTTCTGCCCTTCCAAATGTCAACAAAACATTTGTTTCATATCAGTGTGTTCTCTCCTACTGAGGGGAAATTTCTAGACAAAAATTAGATCTCTCGTCTGTGGCAGTCACTTTCATATGGGCCTTTACATAATTTACAAGGCTTTAATACAGAAGTTGTTCTGTTACACTAACATCCACCATTGGGGATATTCACATAGGAGCAAAGACAGGATTTATCAACTGTAAATAAGATTTATTTCTGAGAACTATAAAGTGTAGATTATATGAAAAATTATAGTGGAATAACTCACTTTCTTTTTGACACATCACGAATCACCTTTAATTGAATTAGGTTTTTAAAAGGATTCAGAAAGCAAAAGCACTATGGTATTAGAAATCATAACCCTGGAAAGATCCTGTCCATTAGCAATGGGTAATGATTTTACAGCTGATGGGCACAGAATTAGTACATTATTTCAGGAAACTGAAAAGACCAGTAAGGTATCCTCTACTTGATCCCCCAAAGCATCTCCTCTCAATAGTACTAATCATAGTTAACATTCATTTAACACTGAGGATGAGCTAAGTGATATACAGAAGAAAAAAACACTTTCTTTGGAACCCTGAGCAGGCAGGTTGGAGGATGGATTGTTGTCAGTGTTTGAGAATCATATAGAATTACTTTTATATAATTCATGATGTTCAGGAGAAATAGCTGAGCTCCTTATCATGAATGACAATAAATAGCTTTTCTAATAGAAAAGGCTATGTCTGTGCTTAAATACTAATGTTATTAAATCCTGTAGCACAAAATATTCTGGTAAATGATTTTAAAAGATACTGTCATGGTTGCTCCAGTAGCACACATATTAAAAAACACCATATCAGCATGAGAACAGACTTCAATTTGATAGAGTGTCATTGAGATTCTTTGTACCTTTCTTGTGAAAATATAAACCTGTTTTAATAAGCATCCAGTTGATTAAAAACTGGAATATGTTTTGATCAATATGATGAGGATGAAATGAGAACCACATCTCAGATGATAATTCCTAATTTTGAATGCATTACTCCTATCTCATCCTTCTCATTTAATTGGGAGCTGTTAGGAATGCATGCCAACATAAAATAATATTGACTTTGCATTGAAGACTTGAAAGAAAAGGTTTTGTCATTCTAAAATAATTAGCTTAGAGTTGCATAAATAAAGGTGCCATGGAAACTTTTGCCACTGTAATCTCCTTAAATAAAATTCTTTCTGAATACTTTTTCCTCCATTACATATTTATAAAGAAAAACTGAAATGAAGGTAGAAACATCCAGTTCATGGATGAAAAAAAATGTAATGAAGTATTCAAGTTTGGTTTTGGTTCCTGACATGGACTCATTTTGTGCAAATTGATATGATTTATGCTTTGTGGCCCTGACACAAAGAATCAATAACTTGTTCTAAGAGCTGACTAATTACAAAGATCATCTGACATGAGACAAGCAAATGGCACTGAATATGTCAGCGATGACTTCATCTCCCTTTGGGAATTAATGTAACTTATGATATTTGTCTTAATTGAAGAGAGAAGTCTCTTAACATGAAAGTAAGTGGCAGGCACTTTGGTCTCAAAACAACCCTAAGATCAGCATCACCAATTTTTAGATGTTCTTTTGTATATAATCTTTCTTTTTTGCTAATCTATGCTTTGGTGAAATGAAAGGAAGGCATAAAATGATCTGAACTTGGAATTTTTCAACCTTGTCATTAAAATATTGTTGCTTATTCTTTATTGTTCAGTAATTTTGATCCATTATGTTAATCCATACATTAGGAAATAGCAATCGTAGGGAAATGAGCTATTACTAAAGAAAACATAATGTTTATGTTTTATTTCCTTTGAAAGACAGTAAATCTCTTCTCATAAAATATTGCAGTACAGTATTCTACTGTTGTGGAATTCTTGATGGCAAAGGTTTTGCTTTTTCCTAATCTTTTATCTGTGATTTGCTCGAGTATATTTCCAACCTTTAAAATAGTTCTTTTTCATAATTGTACCAACCTCAAGAGTTGTTATGAGGCTCAAATGAAATAATTTTATGTAAAGCAATTTGCAAACCTAAAGCACTTCATAAATGTGAGGTATTTTATTTTTATTAGTTTTTTATGCTAAATCAGTAATTATAAGATTTTCCTCCATGTTTAAGAAATGTTATATCCATAACATTAATTTTTGCACATGCGATCTTGTTTTCAAATTTCATCCTCTAATTCACAAACTAATTTGGTTAGCAATAATAATTTACATTTATATAACACTTTAAGTGTGCAGAGCACTTTGCATACATTCTCTCATCTAAGCCTCACAATCCTGTGAAGCAGATACTATAGACATTATTATGCCCATTTTGTAGATAAGAAAACTGAAGTTCAGAGAGGTTGGATGACTTCCACATCATCCTGCAGCTAGTGTATATCTGAAGCTAGATTTGAAGCAGTCTTTCCTGACTTTATATTTACTACATAATATTGCCTCTCTGGAACAAAGAATAAATCTAATGCGCTGTTCCGAAACCAAATAGGGCCAAAAGACTCAATCGATCTCATTCACCAAGACAAATCTCCAAAATTCTACAGGCCTGTTACTCCTAGTTCTTTAGATGCTGCATATGCAGATCATTCAAATGTGACCCAGTCAAGCTTTCAGGAACATTCATGCTTTTATAGGCCTAATTTAAATGGCTTTATTCTTCCCAGAAACCCGGTTTCTGGATACATAAATTGGAATTATCTCAAGTAGAAAACACAAAAGTAAAACAAAATCAATTCTGAAAGGTCAGTAATATATTATGAAATGTAACAAAAACTAGTAGAAATTCACAAAGGCAATAGCCATGCTTTCACCATTTTCTTAGAAAAGTTAAGTACAGTGGTAGGCAAATAATAGCCAACAGCAGCCACGTAACTAATATGCATAAAATCAAATTTAATCTGGTGAAGTAAAATTTCATTATGATATGATAATATAGCACTATGATGGTACTATAATTATGTTCTATATTATATTGTAGTACATTATTATTATATATTATAGTACATATTCTTTTATGTACTATAAATTATTGTATTATCATACATGAATACTATATTATATATAACATATTACTACATTCTATATTGTAATGTATAATATATTATATATACTACATTATAGTAGATACTACGTGTGTATGTGTGTGTGTGTGTATGTCTATACTATAGAAGGAAGAGGAGAAGGAGGAGAAGAGAAATCCAAATTACATTATATTTGAAAGAATCTCAAAGACCATCTAATCCAACTTATGCTTAAGCAAGGACCTCCTCTATAATATACCTAACAAGTGATCATCTAGCCTTGAAGCCTTAAAGGCCTCCAGTGAATGGGAACGCATTACCTCCTGAGAAGGCCCATTATATTTTTAGATACCTCTAATAGATGTTAGGAAGGCTTTTTTTTTTAATCTGCAATTTCTGTCTGTTGTGCCCAGTTCTGCCCTCTAGGGCCAAGCTGAACAAGATTAATCCTCCTTCTAAATGATCATCTTTAAAATTCTTGAATACAACTATTTTGTTTACCATAAGTTGTCTCTTCTCTAGGCTAAACATCTAACAATCCTTCAACCAATTCTCATGTCTTGTCCTTGTCTTAATAATGTCTACCAATGTTCTTTCTAAAATATAGTGCCCAGAACTGAACATAACAGTCTAGATATGGTCTGACCAGGTCAGAATACAATGAGACTCATTTCATTCTTTCTGGATTCTATGCCTCTATTAATGCAGTATATACTAGCTTTTTGACTGTCATATTACATTGTGGACTCATTGAGTTTGAAGTCCACTCAGACCTCCAGATCTTTTTCAGAGTAATTACTGTCTAGTTCTACTTTTTCCCACAACTTGTGGAGTTGATTTTTTGAAACCCATATTTATCCCTATTAAATTTTATCTTACTAGATTTTATCAATGGTTAGCAAAGGAGCATCAGCAACCATTGTCTTTTAATCCTAATTTTTGAAAAGATTCCTTCTAGTTGGGGGGAAGGAAAGTCAGGAGAATGTAAGGGTAAAAAAAGATATTGGAGAGAGAAGAATGTTGTAAAGAGCCACGTTACCACCTCTATGCCTTCTGGTTTTAGATTGCAAACACAAACTTCCATTTCTTAAAATTAAAACTGATATTTTTCTAAAGGACATATTAAAGACTTGTCCCTATTTCTTTTTATTTAATAGATGGTTATGTCCTTCGGAGCTGTTTGGTGGACAAGTAAGTAAAAATTATCTTTCAGTGCTATATCTTGTTGCAAGAAAGAAATAGTTTTGTGACTTTTGCCAGTTTTTTGTGTTAAGTGGAATAACAACTTATGCTACATAAATGCAAAAAGTATTACATTCTACACATTAATGAGGTAATTGTGATTATAATTTAGGTTTTCAAAAGATGCATTATAGTAGCTATGCTTTCTGCTAGCTCACGTAGTTAATATTGCAAACTCACAGGTCATACCCACAATTTCTCTTATTAAGACTTTATGGCTTTGTTCCTAACTTACTCAACTAAGTTAATCATTTGAGCAAGGAGTGATTTCTTGCCTGTAAAATGAGAAGAGTTGGACTAGATGGCTTTTAAGATTCCCTGTAATTCTATGCTCTGTGACCTCGTCTTCATCACTTACACTCTCAGTGGCCCAAGCAGCTAGCTCTCTATGACTGCTGGTTGTCCCAAAAGTCTTAGGGCAGTTTTAAGCTTTAATAGTTCATTAAGCTTAGCTACCTTAAAACTACACTAAGACTGTTGTTGACTCACCCTATATAAGTTGCAGAGCAATTGCTGATCTGCACATCTGTATTAGTGGAAGGAATTAAGTAATTCCTTGTGCCAATGAAATCGTAGGTTTTCCCCAAGCCCCACCCCACCCCCCAAAAAGATCTTAAAATCTGTGATTCTAAGTATCTATTTAATCCTAGAATCAGTAGGGAGTCACCACACGGTAAGTATGGGAGTAACATGGTCACACCTGCACTTAGGAAAATCACTTTGGCAGCTGTATAAGATGGATTGGAGAGGGGAGAGACTTGAGGCAGGGGAATCAATTAGGAAGCTATTGCAAGATGGCCAGGGACAGCCCGAACTTAGGTGGTGTCTGTTAGAGGAAATAGAAGGGGACAAATTGAGTAAGGCACTGGTAGAATATGTTGGGTGAAGGAAAGTGAGCCGCATAAGATGATGCCAAGGTTGTGAGACCCTGAGGGAATGGAAAGATGGTGGGGCTTCAGCAGAAACAGCTAGTTTAGAAGAGGAGTACATTGAGTGGCAGGGGAACACGCAATGACATCTGCAAGGCAGATTACAATCCGTCCTTGCCTGTTCATTCTGTGTGGTTCACTTAGTCCCACTGAAAATTAAAGGGGGAAGGCAAGACTCTAATTCACCAATCACTGGCCCCTGCATGCAGAACTCCCCCTCCAGGAGTGACCTTATCACTTTGCTCTATCACTCCTCACAGCAATCACTTCAAATTTTTTCATCCCTCACACCTCCCCTGGCACCACTGCCCCCCTCCCCACCCCGTGGCTCCACCCTCATCCCCACAGAACCAATTCTTGTATTAGTCTCCATTCCCTGCTCTTTTGGGCTAGTTTTGGGCATTCACTCATAACATTCCAGTTCAGTATAGTCATTTGACTTGACTCTGTCCTTAAATTAAGATCTGGCTCCAGTGAAAGCTTGGTAAAGAGTCAGAGAAGCCTAGAAAAATCAGGATCTGAGATACTTTTAGAAGGCCCCAGTGACTTCATCAGATTATCTTCTGGGAAAATAAATAAGCAAAGCAGAATCAGTAGCATGTTCAATTCTGTTGAACATGTATTAAGCATCTACTATGTGCCTGATGGAGCTCTAGGCACTGGAGCTACAAAGACAAAAAAATGAAACAGTACATACTATTGAGAGAAACAATATGTATGTAGACAAGTAAATACAAAAAAATACATGCAAAGTAATTTTTAAGGAGGGCTTTAACAACCAAGGAGATCAGAATAGACTTCCTGTAGGAACAATTGAGCCAGGCTTTGAAGGGAGCTAGGGCTGGAGCCAGTAGCTAAGTATTGAGAATCATAGAATCCAAAACAACTGAAGCATGAAGCAGGATTTCAGAACTGAAGTACAGGTGCAGGTCAACAACCAAAGATCAGATGGGACCAAGCAGGTTAGTACTATTAAGAAGTCTTAAAAGACTCACAATGCAAATCACCTAGTCTCTAGAGCTAAGTTAAAGCCAACAATCCCTGTGAGCCAGAAACAGCACTAAGGGCTGCCTTTGTGAGTAGGGCACAGAGGTCCATATAAGTACTGTAGCTTTGCTTGATCTAGGCAAGAAGACTTTCTGCTGTAAATACTATACATTTCTAAATGCTGAACTTGTAACCCTACTTAAAAGGGGTTTTTTTTGCACTAATCAATCAACATTTATTATTCTTCAGTCATATCCAACTCTCCGTGACCCCATTTGGGGTTTTCTTGGCAAGCATCCTGGAGTGGTTTGCCATTTCCTTCTCCAGATTATTTGACAGATGAGGAAACTGAAGCAAATGGGGTTAAGTGACTTTCCCAGGGTCACATGGCTAGTACTACTTAAAAGTTTCAAATTACAACAAGTAATAATAACTTAAAGTTATTTATAGACTGATCACAATTCTCATTACAATGCCAGTTCTTTGAGGATAGGGACTGGGTCTCATCCTACAGTGCTTAGCACAAAAAAAAAATTATTCAATCAGTCAATGATAAAAAATAATGATGGAAATAGAAATCTTGTATGTAGATTATTTATTTTAGAAATGAGTAAAAGTATCCAAAAAACATTTCATGCATGTATCAGATATGCTTAAATACCTAAAAAAAAAAATTGGAATTCATCCAATTCTGTTAAGGCAGATTTTAAGCCTTCCACGCTTTAATCAGTGATCTTTTTGAGTTACTGTGACCCTAATGTATAAAATAAACAATCACTTTTTAGAATTACATAAATGTACAGTCATGTGTTTTTGTATCATTACCACAACCACATTTTAGCCCTTAACTTTGTTAATTTCCATTTTTTAAAGTAGAAAATAATAACTGTATTTTCCACATCAAATATAAGTGTATTTTATTCAATACTAAAAGTCCAAGTGAAGTCATAAATGTGGTATTTATGAATGTAAAGTCTTTTGAGATCAGGGTGACTAGCACAGTGTTAGGCGGAAAGTAGGTGCTAAATAAATGTTTGTTGCTTGGTTGATTACAATGAATAATTGTAAATAATTGGTATTGTGGAATTTGTTAATATAAAAATGTGGATTAGATAAAAGCAAAATTGGAAGAGAAAAAACAAATTAAAATGTAGATACTTTTAAATATCAGAATGACTGTTTCATAGAGATGGATGAAATAAAATTTTCAAATACATTGTTATATCATATCACGTTACCTTCTTTTCCCATATTAAATGCCTATTGTATAAAGAAAATAATTTCTTTAAAATAATTTTTTCTGTGTTTACAGTGAAGGAGAGATCTATGATGATATTGCTGATGGTATGTTTCATTTTTTTTAATATACAGCATATTAGCACATTTGTTTATGCTAAAGTTAATTGAGTAGTGTCATACAATGAGGGGGAGAACAATTAGCAACTTAGTCTAAATCATTAGTTTTTAGTAAGAAATCACTGAATATTGAGCATCCATAATATTGAGTATTAAAAAAAAGTGTTCCCAACATATAATGAAGCTTACATACTAAAAATTCCTATGTTTTAAACACATTTCGCCTAAATTTTTGCTATCAATACTTTTTTATGCTTTAATGCTCTCTGTCACACAAAGTGAGAGTACATATGGATATTTGTTTTGTGGCTTATAGGATATCCTGCCTGAAACTTTTATGTTTTTTCCTTTAAGACAGTGCCTAGCAATAGTGACCAGCCATCCCTGCAAATTCTACATTCCTAGCTTGCCATGTGAGAATTTTCCTGTATACATAAGATCATGGATTTAGAACTAGAAAGGATCTTTAGAGATCTTCTGGCTCATCCACTTATTTTAGAGATGAATAAATTAACCCCAGAAAAGGTTAAGTGACTTTTAAATTTATATGGGTTATAAATAGCAGAGCCACGATTTGAATCCAGGTCCTCTGATTCCAAAACTAACTTTTTTTTTTTAACTATTACACATTATGAAGATAGTCTGTTTTTCTCTACTGTCTTCATTTATTGCCCTTGTTTGTTATTTCACTCTTACTCCATGTTTGAACAATAATCTATTCTCCTACTAAAACCATTTTTCTTTAACTTTTACTTGAAATTAGTTTTTCCAACTATGAATTTAGGTAAAGTCTACCCTTGTTTCCACTTAGAAGTTCCCAACTACTTATTCAGCCTGTGTAGATGTGGTTCCTTAGAAACAGAAAGGAAGAATCTCAGAAACGTACACAGACACAAGCTTGATTCATCTAGGGCCATAGTTTTATTCTTAGCTGCTTCCTAGACGGACTTGAATTGAAGCTTGGCTTCTTGCCCAAATGTAAATTTTGGTTTGATATTCAAAGCCCTTCATAACCTTTAACCTACCCTCCCACCCCCACTCTACCTTACCCTCCCCACACATACCTTTCTAGTCTTCTTACCCCTTACATTCTTGAGATTACTGCTGATCAGGCTCAACAATTACCTCCACAAATTTCTTTCTATAATGTAAGCAAAACTAGAATTGTTAAGTGGTCAGAGAAAGAAGGGTCTAGGACTGTAAGAAAAGGTTATTCTTTTTTTTTAAAAAACAAAGGACCTTATGATACAATATCCACTTTTCTATTTTCGAAAAAAGAAACACTATAGAAGATCCCCATAGGATAGAATCAGAATTAGATGTAGAAGACAAGTGATAAGATAAAAGTAAAAGTGTTGCCATTTGTGTTTCTTACACAATTGTTTCCTATAATAAATCATATAGCATTTTTCCTGGGTTTGTTCCAAAAGATGAAAATTTTACCCAACAAAGTTTCTACACTTCATTCATTCTACTAATAAATTTTGCGTCTCTATAACCTAAACATACTTTTGCTGCTTTCCCTCCCACTATTACTTATTTCATTGAACAATTTAAATAACCTTCTCCACTATATTTCTAATTTTCATGCATAAGATTATACATCATTTTCACATTCCCCAATTAGTTGTCATTTATCTGGATACTTTTAATAACTATATTTTTATTTTAAATGTTCCTTCATTCTTTAAGTTATATTTCTTTTGCTTTCAGAACTTAGGTTTACTTGGCTCCCTTATGGAGAGATCTAGCCAATTTTTTAAAGTATGAATTACATCCAAGAGATGATAATATCCATTGTATGTTTTTATTTGTATTATTTATGTATGCATTTTGAATTTAACATGGTAAATGTTAATATACATATTATTTGCCATGTGTAGCATAAAGAAAATAAAAGACTAGTGTAAGCTAAATCCAGTACAAATTAAGATCCCAGCTCTTACTTAGAGAACAAATTGATTTTATTTTGTACATTCAAAATGTACATCAGATAGTGAGTTCAGTACTTCCTTCTGCTAAAGTTATCCTTCACACATTCTTTCAGTCAGCTCTTGGTAGCCAACATGTCAGTATCCATGGTAGGAAGCAATCACGAAAGACATTCTTCAACCTTGGGAAACTTAAGAGTATGTATGTGTCCTTCTAGGCTTCTAATTACATTTTGTATCCTTCTGTTTTCAGGTTGCATCTACGACAATGACTAATAGCTCTCCACTTTAGTAGCTGTCTTCATTAGATCCTAATATGCATTTTCATAATTGTCATATTATTAAGATGTAACAGCAGATGAATGACCAAAATATACTTTACTATCACCCACTTGTTACTAAATTACAATTCTCAACACAAGGAACTGGAAAATCAGGCGCCCTTTTGAGTTATGTTTATACTGAACAAACATTCCAGAGAGATTCACTGATGAGGCTATGCATCCACTTCTTCTACCGCAATCATGAAGGAGCTTTTTTAGGGGCTACCTGCTCAGTACTTTTAAGGATATACACAGTTCAATGATAAGAAAGTTGCTGGACTTCAGTGATAGCACATTGGGTAAAGGAGCAAAAAATGGGAAACATTATGAGAAGGAAACCCATCACATTCACTTACGATTTAAAATCATGGAAACAAATATAAGTTGGCATCCAAGAAGGCAATTCTTCCACTTTAAAAACCCTTTTAAAGTTTGCTAAAATTAAATTATATTCACAGTACATTTTGTATTTTAAATTTGCCGAATGTCTTGTCTATACTTGTTAATTTGGAAAGCATATTAATTATTTGCTAGAGAACTTAAGTTATAATTTGTGTATTTTTGTACAGTCATTAAGATAAATGTTTTAGTCTTTAAAACCCACCTCTTAGCTGATTTTTGATTTGCAAATAATTTGATTCTGTTCATTATTTAAAGTGATGTTATCTGAGAAGTAACATGGACCTAAACTTTGACTAAATATAACCATAACATTATCACAGACCATTATGAACCTTCCTATTATTATTCCAAATCTGTTAGAAAGGCTTTAAAACTATATTCAACACCTCTCCCTGTAAGAATTTTTCTTTGCCAGCAGGGGGAGTACAGACAAACATACTGCTGGAAAGATGTCCCTTATTTAGTCATACGCTTACTTCAAAGTCAAGCTAGAACCAAAACCAAGAGTTATATATTTAGCTCCAATTTTCTTCTTAAGGGAAAAAAAAATGTTTAAATCAACATGAAAAAAATTGTAAACTTTTTTGTGGTTTCCAGAATAAGGATCCAACATTTAACACTGTGGAAAAGGTCAGGATTCCTCACATCTACTCACAGTCCTGTTGCCTATATAAACTTGCCTATGTAAAGGAGGACCATTATCCTCCTAGATACTTCATTTTTGTATCTGCCAAATTAGAATGTTGAACTATATAATTTTTAAGGTCATTCCCTTTCAACTGTCGAATTTCTTTTAATGTTATAAATATGTGGCCAGAACATGTTTGTCTTTTTGCAATTTGGTAGTAAATTGGTAACACAGAGTAGACAATCAATTTTTTTTTGCATGGGTTTGTGGGGGGGATATGATTTGTTGATTAGCACACAATGGCTGTTGAATTTATGCTGTTTTGTTTATTTTTTAAGTGCACCATGTGGCTATCGAAGAATTCCAAATAGATCCATTCTCTCCTCCCATTTTTTCCTGTCTCTCCTTTCTGGGACAATGATAGCACTTTAAATACTTGAAAATGTCTATTGTGTGTACCAAAGTTGACTCTTTGCTAAAATACCAGTCCCCCTAACCAAAGAATTTTAAAGTTTTGTACAGAAAACTACCCCCTCCAAAGGGTTGGTCTGGGTGCTTCCACACAGAGAGACAATTGTATGCACACAAATTTGTAAAAATGATAATTCTATAAGAAAGTCATATCAACTCAGTAAAATTATAAAAAAGATTCTAAATGTTTCAAATATTTTAAAATTATATTTTTTGTAGCTTGACAGACGAAATTCTGATGTATGTGATGAGAGAGCTACCAACAATGTATTCTGAAAATTCTCTAGTATTGGAGGGCTCTAATTGTTTCACAAATCGTAACACGTTAATAACACAGACTGCTGAAGCCAAGGAAATAACTTTTCTCTTCTTATAAATAAAAGTATATATTCACAAGAATGGCACAGAAGAAATGTCTGCTTACAATGGAAAGAAATATTCCATCCAATAAATTTGTCAATAGCTTTGTAAAATGACTTTTAAGCACTGGGTAATACCAGAAGCCCATTGTTCCAGATCCAACAACAAGCCTTTGGGTTATGACCTCACCTGGTATGGTTTGCTTTTATGCACTGTTCATTCAAAACACCCTGTACCCTAAAAAAAAGACATTTTAAGTAACTATATTTTTGTATTCCTCCTTATGATATCTTAATCTAGGTGAATTTTTTAAAAGAATATAATGACATACTTTGTCTTAGAAGGCCAGGATTTATTCAAAATCAGATAAGACCTATTTTAGAGAAAACAAAACATGAAATAACTTATTCCAAGGTTATGATTTGTCTTGGTCTGGCAAAGCATAAAACCTTGAAAACTTGGTTCTCATTCTTGAACAAATACACCACCCCTGAAGCATAAAATAGTATGGGATTTTTAAAAAACAGAAATTTAAAATTGCATGAAAAAAGGCATTCACTTTGTTCTGTATTTTTAGGTGAATTACTGTTTTGTTCTAAAATCTTGGAAGAGTAATATGTACAAATGTTATTCAAAATAAAACCTGTGTTTAACTCAAATTTGTGACTTAAATATTACTATTCTCCCTTAGGATCTGAATCTTTTTGTGGCTTTATAGATAGATAGATATAGATATAGATATATCCATCCATATATATATGTATACACACATATACACACACACAAAAAGATTCAGATATATACAATAAAGCCTTATAACAGCTTATTGCTAATGCTATGAATCAAATTATGTCATCCCCAAATATGGCAACTACAAATAGAAAGCGTCTGTGATGGCCTGATTATCCTAGAGGACAACTGAGAGCAGTGTTACCTCAAAATAGTATCATGAAAGGATGCCACTCTTCTTTTTCTCCCACACTTTTTTTCTTGACCCTATATATTCATTAGAATTCCATAGGTTGTGGTTGTCAACCAAGAGATGGCACAGAGGATAGAAAGCTAGAGCTGGAGACAGGAAGACCAGAATTCAAATCTGGCCTCAAACATTTACAATCAATTCTACTACAACTTGACATATGCTTCCTAAAAATTATGCAGCTATGCAAAATCATACAATAAATAACAGGCTTATGGAAAAAATGGAGCTGGGGTCCCAACATCCAAAAACCTTGTCAATGAAATACGAAAAGGTAGGAATGTAATAAAAATGATAGCACAGTTTTAAGCAACCGTATGTTAAACGGCTAAGAAATATATAAATATGATAATAAATGATGGCTGTATTTGGAGCCTCAAGCTAACAAAATCTACAGCCATGGACAGTAGGGGCGGAGTGTGTGGGCTCTGACTAGCCCGCCTCTGCCCACAGCTCCTACTGCACCAGATTTATAATAAATATGGCATTTTACCTTGAAAAAGATTTGAAATTTGCTTATGGAATTGGGCATTGGAAGGGCTACAGCTTGTGAGTTATTGTGAAGCGGTGCAGTTTTCAGCAGTTTTGATGTTTCTCATGAACAAAATTGTGCATGAGCAAACACGAAGATCCAGCTATGCTCTAATTATTCTCTAAAGTACCAATAACAATGGAATGGTTCCTCTATAGCAAAAATGACCTACCAGCTGTGTGATTCCATTAATTTCATCATCTGTCAAATGGGGATAACCTAAGGTTGTTGTAAAGATAGAATGAGATATTTGTAAAGTGCTTTGCATACTTTTCAGTGCTACGTAAACCACAGCTATTATGGTTGCTGTTGCTGTTATTTGGTGTAAGGAATGACTGAACTTTTGTTTCCACAGGAATCTCGTGATACATGATTTGTGAAACTTAGGATGGCTAATGCAAGAAATAACCTGATTCTGGAGAGAGTAGTTTGGGAGGTTGAGGGCAGACATTCTCTTCTTTGTTCTCGGAGAATGCCTTTTTCCTATGTCAATAACTGCAGGGCCAGGTGAAGCTCCATTAAGGATGAGGTTCATTAACCCAAGATACTGTCTTGAATAATGGGACTTTTCTTATGTTAACAGTAGGGGAAACACAGACATCCTGAGTTGGAATTGTTCTAAAAAGTATTTAGGACTTGAAATATGGGGAATGGGAAACATAAACAGGGGCAGAGACCCACTTGGGGGGGTGGGGGGCGGTTTTGGGCATCTTAGATAAGCTGTAAACTGTGCAGTACCCAACCAATGGGGAAGCAGGGGAGGGATTTGCATTTGAGATAGGTAATAAAAGATTTTGTTGTCCCACTGCAAGTGTGTGCCTGCTTGTCAGGTCACCCATTTGCAAGAACGTCAAATAAAAGTTAAGTTCTTCCTGATTCACTATCCGCCATATGGAGTTCTTTGTAAGGCACTTGTTTCTTACATTGGTAACCACAAAATAGTTATGATTCAAATATTTCAGGTGAAGTGTAGTAGAAATAGTACTAGATTTGGAATCAAAGGCTTGGATTCAAATTCTGGCTCTGGTAGTAGCTGGCTATGTGCCCTCTGGCAAGTCATTTAACCTCTGAATCTCAATTCACTCATTTGTAAAATTGGGATGAAAGTCACACTATTTTTCAAGATTATTGTGAGAATCAAAAAGAATTACGTAAAGCATTCTGTAAGGCAAGAGAGCTATATAAATGTTGGGGATGACCATCTCTGGATATAGACGAAGTAGAGTAGGTCATAGAAAATGAGTAGATTTGTGAACTGGGAAGTTGCAATACTTTAGGAAAGCATCAATGTGATGTCTTTGAAAGAGAGACTGAGTCAGTCACTGGACTCATTGAAGAAGGAAGGACAATGTGTTGGGAAGTATATAGAAAAGGGCCAAGACGATCTGGATTGGGTGGTAAATTTGAATAGAGTAGATTTCAAAGAATGCTAGGTTTCTGGGTGATAGTGGTAGAGGGAGAGTGTAGAAGTGGCAATGGAGAACAAGAAATGTTCTTACTTCCCAGTGACCTGCGAATGGGTGAGGGTGAATATGAGTACAAATGAAATATTAATTATGCAGCCGGTATTAGAGTATGTAGTGGAAGGGGTGGGTCGATCCAGAGTGAAAGGTAGGGAGAATACAGTCTAAGGGGATGGCAATAAGGGAATGAACAGTTGGAGACAGAATAGGATTTGTATGAAGGGCTATAAGTATGCTAACTATTGAGGAAAGAGTCTAGATAGAGTATAACATGGTTGGCCACATCAGTTGAGAAAGGCATATGATTAGTTTTCCATTTGTGTTTGAATTTTTTTTTAAGTGTTTTATTTATTTTACCATTTCCGAATTTTTGTCTTATATCTAGGTCTCTAATGTTCTTTTTGTGTTCTTCTTTCAGTACTCATATATCCATTAATGGATACTGGAAATGTCCCTCTCAGGATTACCATTTGGTTATCTGTGGTCAGAAAGGAAATATAAAGCAGAAGAGGCAGTTAGGACTTCGAAATCTGGCCTCAAGCCACCCAGGCCAGCATATGTCCTGGCAACCATGTGCGAACAGGTCACCATTTCTGCCAGGGTATAAGAAAGTTGCTCTCCCCCACCACCTCACGGAGAATACAGAGAAAAGCTCAGAGTCCTATCATATGCAGTATATGGATAGAGAAAGCCATCCAAAGGTCAGGGTCACTCCCTTTTAAGGAGCCACTAAATAGGTGGCTCTTTCTGACCTAATGACCAATCTTCTTTGAAGCAGCCACCTCCCCTGCTGCTAACATGGGGACCAAGGGATTTGATGTGCTCCCAAAGTACCAGGTCCTTCAATGCCAGGGTAATACCCATACGCTACCTGGAAGCAGCCAGGGTACAAGATCACTACTCTATGGGATGTCCACTATTAACAGAGGGATGGCAGAAGCATCAAATGAGAGGTAGCATGTCATGCTGCGTAAAGAATAACCTTGAATCTAGGAAGTGGCTTTTTTTTTTCATCAAAGGTCCTTGGAAGTGGCTTTTAAACATATGTATGACCCTGGGTAAGTCACTTACCCTTTTGTTGCTCTAAGCAACTCCCAAAGACTATAAATTGCAGAGATGGAAGTCCACCTGCATTTGCAGTCTCTTTACTTTGGAGTTCCCTATATCAGTGAAATTACAGGTGTAAGGTCTATCACCTCTCCTTATTAACATATAATTTTTTTCAGTCACTAATTTTTAATATCAAGCAAGGAAAAAATAGGGATAAATATGCTTGCTGAAGTTACTATTATCATGAAAGGTGTTAATAATAGCCAGCATTTATAACATGTTTCAAAGTTTGCAAAATGATTTACATATGTTAACTAATTTGATCCTCACAACAACCATGGGAGGTAGGTACTATTTTTATCCCCATTTTACAGATGAGAAAACTGAAGCACAGAGTGATTCAGTGATTGCTCCAGGATCCCATAGATAGTAAATGTCTCAAACAGGATTCAAATGCTGTTCTTCCTAACTCCAAATCATGCACCTTGCCCACTGGACCACCTAGGATTCCCTGTACTCAATAAGGTCTTTCAGAAGTTCCTGTTTGTGGATGGCATTGTGCTCAGTACATAAAGCCCTGGAACCTTGCAGATACTCCTAAATGAAATTCATAATCACTCAAAATAGTTTGAGTGATTATCCACACAGGAAAAGTCAAGTATGTAAAGAATGCCTATTATCCAATGGGCAATAGATAATTGGATGTATGTCCCTTGGAGCTGGTCCTTGGATAGACCTTAGACAGAAGCTGCTGATGGACAATAAACATGGCCCAGAATTAAACAGAAACAAGACAGCAAAGTAGATTGAATTGGGGACTTTAAATAGGGCTTGATTTCAATGACCAAAAGCTTCTTCCTGGAACCCATCTTTTTGACGCCAGTTTTCTTCTACTGATATGCTGGGACTACAAATCATGGAATACTACCATCTCTGAGGAGTCAAAATTGTGGATCATCCAAAAGACATTGAAAGACAAAATGATGGGTATAAATATACTACAGCAGATTTTCAATTATGAATTGTATACAAAATGTTGAGGAAAACATATCATCAGAGATGTGTAACTGGAAAAGGAGGTGGTCTGGTTCTATGGAGAAAACAAGAGATAAGAAACACACAACCATTCTTTTACAATAGTACCCAAGTAAAGTCAAGAGACCAAAAGGAAGCTTCCCAGCATATCGGGCAGATGCCCCAGGGAAGGATCGATGGGAGGCTACAGATAAGAGCAGCACTGAATCAGAAGGCATATGGGTTATAATCTTCACCACTGGAGGCAGTACCTACATTAATGAGATCACAGATGCATTGAAGTCTTCTTTGCGTATTTGAATATGTGTATTTATTGATGGTTACTGAGTATTTTTAAAAGCTACATGATGGATGTGAATAGGGTACAGCATATTATGTGATGATGTGTGCAAGAAGTGAACGATAAAATTGAGGAACTGTATAACTAGAAAGCAAAATGATCTATTAATATAGTGAGAACCTAAGAAAAGAGATGCACAGCCCTAGTGGTCAGCTAGGTGGCACAGTGGATACAGCACCACACTGGGCCCGGAGTCAGAAAGATCTGAGTTCAAATCCAGCCTCAGATACTTACTAGCTATGTAACCCTGGGCAAGTCATTTAACCTTATTTGTCTCAGTTCCTCTTCTGTAAAATGGGGATACACTGGAGAAGGAAATGACAAACCATTCCATTATCTTTGCCAAGAAAATCCCATGAACAAGTCCATGGGGTCATGAAAAGTCTGACACGACAGAACAAAAACAGCAGTGAATGAATGTCTTCTAAATGAAAGGAGAGATTTCATTGAAGTTATACAAAAACTTTGCCTGGCATAGTATTCACAGCAATTCAACAATAAATCCTGTAGAGGAGTGAATAATTTCAGTATCTTATAGAATCTTTACTATTGGAAAGTACATATCACATACATCTTCTACAGGGTGTTCCTAAAATCTGGACACATAGGCAAAAATGCATATTTTCAAGAAATGATATGAATGAAATTTTCAACAACATTTTATTTAATTGGAATATTAACAAATAACATCTTCAATATGATTTCCATCATTTGTGATGCAAAGGTTGATGCTCTTTGCAAGATTTATGTGAACTCGATGGAATAACTCCACATTGCCGTCAATTTTAGCACATTCACTCTTTTTTTATTTAATTTATTTAATATATTTAGTTTTCAGCATTGATTTTCACAAGAGTTTGAATTACAAATTTTCTCCCCATTTATACCCTCCCCCCCACTCCAAGATGGCGTATATTCTGGTTGCCCCATTCCCCAGTCAGCCCTGGCTTCCGTCACCCCACTCCCCTCCCATCCCCTTTTCCCTTCCTTTCTTGTAGGGCAAGATAAATTTCTGTGCCCAATTGCCTGTGTATCTTATTTCCTAGTCGCATGCAAAAACTTTTATTTTTTGTTTTTGAACAACTGTTTTTAAAACTTTGAGTTCCAAATTCTCTCCTCTCTTCCCTCCCCACCCACCCTAGGCAAGCAATTCAACATAGGCCACATACGTATCATTATGTAAAACCCTTCCACAATACTCATGTTGTGAAAGACTAACTATATTTTGCTCCTTCCTAACCTATCCCCCTTTATTCAATTTTCTCCCATGACCCTGTCCCTTTTCGAAAGTGTTTGTTTTTGATTACCTCCTCCTCCTATCTGCCCTCCCTTCTATCATCCCCCCTTTTTTATCTTCTTCCTCCTTCTTTCCTTTGGGTAAGATACCTAATTGAGTGTGTATGGTATTCCCTCCTCAGGTCAAATCTGATGAGAGCAAGATTCACTCATTCCCCCTCACCTGCCCCCTCTTCCCTTCCTCCAGAACTGCTTTTTCTTGCCACTTTTATGCGGGATAATTTACCCCATTCTATCTCTCCCTTTCTCCCTCTCTCAATATATTCCTCTCTCATCCCTTAATTTGATTTTATTTTTTAGATATCATCCCTTCATATTCAACTCACCCTGTGCCTTCTGTCTATATGTGTATATATATATGTACATATATATACACATACATACACACACACATACATATGTATATATATACACACACACATATATACACATACACATATATATGCATATTCCCTTCAGCTACCCTAATACTGAGGTCTCATAAATTATACACATTATCTTTCCATGTAGGAATGTAAACAAAACAGTTCAACTTTAGTAAGTTCCTTATGATTTCTCTTTCTTGTTTACCTTTTCATGCTTCTCTGATTCTTGTGTTTGAAAGTCAAATTTTCTATTCAGCTCTGGTCTTTTCACTGAGAAAGCTTGAAAATCCTTTAGTTTATTGAAAATCCATATTTTGCCTTGGAGCATGATACTCAGTTTTGCTGGGTAGGTGATTCTTGGTTTTAATCCTAGCTCCATTGACCTCCAGAATATTGTATTCCAAGCCCTTCAATTCCTTAATGTAGAAGCTGCTAGATCTTGGATTATTCTGATTGTGTTTCCACAATACTCAAATTGTTTCTTTCTGGCCGCTTGCAGTATTTTCTCCTTGATTTGGGAGCTCTGGAATTTGGCAACAATATTCCTAGGAGTTTTCTTTTTGGGATCTTTTTGAGGAGGTGATCTGTGAATTCTTTCAATTTCTATTTTACCCTCTGGCTCTAGAATATCAGGACAGTTCTCCTTGATAATTTCTTGAAAGATGACATCTAGGCTCTTTTTTCGGTCATGGCTTTCAGGTAGTCCAATAATTTTTAAATTATCTCTCCTGGATCTATTTTCCAGGTCAGTGGTTTTTCCAATGAGGTATTTCACATTGTCTTCCACTTTTTCATTCCTTTGGTTCTGTTTTATAATATCTTGATTTCTCATCAAATCACTAGCTTCTACTTGCTCCAATCTAATTTTTAAGGTAGTATTTTCTTCAGTGGTTCGTTGGACCGCCTTTTCCATTTAGCTAATTCTGCCTTTCAAGGCATTCTTCTCCTCATTGGCTTTTTGGAGCTCTTTTGCCATTTGAGTTAGTCTATATTTTAAGGTGTTGTTTTCTTCAGTATTTTTTTGCATATTTTTTGGGTCTCCTTTAGCAAGTCATTGACTTGTTTTTCATGGTTTTCTCGCATCATTCTCATTTCTTGTCCCAATTTTTCCTCTACTTCTCTAACTTGCTTTTCCAAATCCTTTTTGAGCTCTTCCATGGCCTGAGACCAGTTCATGTTTTTGTTGGAGGCTTTTGATGTAGGCTCTTTGGCTTTGTTGACTTCTTCTGGTTGTATGTTTTGGTCTTTTTTTGTCACCAAAGAAAGAATCCAAAGTCTGAGACTGAATCTGAGTCTGTTTTCACTGCCTGGCCATGTTCTCAACCACCTTACTTGACTTGAGTTTTTCCTCAGGGTATGACTGCTTGTAGACTAAAGAGTACTTTGTTCCAAGTTTGAGGGGATGCACTGTCATTTTCAGAGCTATTTCTATACAGCCAGCTCTGCCACACCAGCACTCCTCCTTCCTCAAGAACCACCAACCTGGACCTGACTCAGATCTTAAGCAGGCTCTGCACTCCTGCTCTGATCCGCCACTTAATTCCTCCCACCAGGTGGGCCTGGGGCCAGAAGCAACTGCAGCTGTAATTCTGTAGCTGTATCACATCCGCTGCTCCCGGGGTGGTGGCCGAACTGCAAACTCCTATCACTCTGTCCCCCGCAGCTTTTCCCACTAACCTTCTCTGTTGTCTTTGGTGTTTGTGGGTTGAGAAGTCTGGTAACTGCCACAGCTCACTGATTTAGGGCGCTAGGGCCCGCTCCGCCTGGCTCCTGGTCTGGTTGGTCCTGCTGCCACCCACACTGGGCTCTGCTCTGCTCCACTCCCAGCTCCGTGCATGATAGACCTTACCCAGAGACCATCCAGGCTGTCCTGGGTTGGAGTCCAGCTTCCCTCTGCTATTTTGTGGGTTCTGCAGTGCACATTCACTCTTTATGCATTCAATCAAGTGTGTTGCATCTGTGATTTTCATTGAGTACACCTTCTCCTTTAGAATACCCCAGAAAAGGAAGTCAAGGGGGCCTAAGGTCTGTTAATATTTCAAAATATGCATTTTTGCCTATGTGTCCAGACTTTAGGGACACCCTGTAGATTGGAGAAAAAGAGTGAGTACAAACGACAGTTTTGTGGCCAATAGCGCTTTGGCACAGTTTAGAATGAAAGGCAGGAAGGTCTAGTGCAATCAGCCTCAGAAGTAGGAAACCTGAGTTCAAGCCTTACTTCTGACACATACTGTCTTTGGAACTCTGGGCAAATCATTTTACCTTCTCTTTGGCCTAGGGCAGCTCTCTGAGACTAGACAATGCAGAAAAGGTACTGACCTGAATTTCTAAGGATAAATTTCTTCATCTATGGAATTCCCAATACCAGTGAAATCACAGGTCCTGTTTGTGTCCTTAGAATAATGCATTCTAGATGGTTCTGAATATTCCTAGCCAGCCTGTTCTCATACATTGCATGAGCTCATTTAAAAAAATAGAAAAGGGAAAAAACCCTTTAAATGTAGAATTATCATGTCAACTTTTTGGAGAACAAAATCCTCTTTTATTAAAGAAAGTCAGGAAGAAAAAAGAAGAAAAGAGAAAGAAAAGGAAATGGGAGAGATTGTGAACTAGATTGAACTACTTCTAAGAATGTGAAATTAGGAAACAGAATGACTTGCAAAAAACATTGTTCCACACTAATGCTTTGTTGGTGGAGTTGTGAACTGATTCAACTACTTTGGAGAGCAATTTGGAACTATGCCAAAAGAACTATAAAAATGCGCATACCCTTTGACCCAGCAATACCATTTCTAGAGCTGTATCCCAAAGAGATCATAAAATTGGGAAAAGGACCCACATGTACAAAAATATTTATAGCAGCTCTTTTTATGGTGGCCAAGAATTGGACATTGAGGGGATGGCCATCAATTAGGGAATGGCTGAACAAGTTGTGGTATGTGAATGTAATGGAATACTATTGAGCTATAAGAAATGATGAGCGGGAGGACTTTAGAAAAAACTGGGAAGATGTATATGAACTGATGCTGAGTGAGGGGAGCAGAACTAGGAGAACATTGTACACAGTTACAGCCATATTGTGTGATGACTAACTTTGATAGACTTAGCTCTTCTCAGCAATGCAAGTTTTTAAGACAACTCCAAAAAGCTCATGATGAAAAATGCTCTCCACATCCAGAGAAAGAACTACAGAGTCTGAGTGCAGATCGAAGCGTGCTCTTTGCTCTCTTTTTTTGTTTTGTTTCTTCTTTCTCGTGGATCATTCCATTGGTTCTAATTCCTCTTTACAACATGACTAATGTGAAAATGTTTAATACGAATGTATATATAGAGCCTATATCAGATTGTACTCCATCTTGGGGAGGGGGGAGATAGAGGGAGAAAATTTAAAACTCAAAAGCATGTGGAACTGAATATTGTAAACTAAAAATAAATAATTTTTTTTAAAAAAAGAAACATTGTTCCAATGTGGGAATGTTGTAAATTGCATGTTAATTCAAGGAACATGATATTTCTGCTCTTACTCTGAGGATTAAATTTTAAAGCTAAAAAATGACATTCACATTTATCCAAGTCCAATTTTTGGCTTTGGTGCTTCAGGATTAGCATTTAAAAGAACATATTAAGAGTTGAGTCATAATTTTCATAACATTATTGAGTTTCTGTCAAGCCAGATTCTCCAGGTGCCTAAACCATTTAACCCCAAACTTCCTTTTTTCTTTTTAACTGAAAATATGTGCATACACAATCCATTTTTTTTCTTCTTGCTTTTTACAATGTAAGTGAATAGACTCAGTCACACCGACCTAAAAGGGGACGTGGCAGGAATGTGTTGGTGGGGGTGTGGCAAGTGTTGCCATGGTGACTTTGTAGTAGCCTCCAGTACACTTGCTAGCAAAGGAAAATGCTCTGACTTTCAAGCAATACAAAAAACGTTTTCCCCAGTCACTGTGCTTCCAAAGTATACTTACGACCACGAAATTCAAGAGGGGATGAATGGAAGGTCTACTCTCCATGCCAGGAAAGGAAATAACCTATCATTCTTCCACATATGAGAGGGGGTGGGGAATCTATGACACAGCTTGTAAATCTATCTGTAAGAAGTTGTAGCAGCCCCCTGTTTGGTAATAAGATACATCTAACCCATTTCCTGATTTTACTAGGAAGGAACTAGAAACTGCTTTAGTCAGTCCAGGCCTCTAAGAGGTGAGGGAAGTGAAAAGAATTTGTGTTGGCAGAAGCTGAAATTATGAGTGGCCTTCCCCCAGAGTCATTCTCTTCCATCAGTTGGTCTAGGGGGAAAGTAGTAGATAATGGGGAAAGCAACCAAGTTTGAATGTGAGTAAATCTTACTTAGCAGCTGAGCTGAGGCAAAGGAAGTAAATATTTGGGAAAAAGTACAAGACGGGGACTGGAAATGACTTTACCCATGGTAAATTGCTAAGCAGTTGTAAAGTGGACCATTCCCCTTTAGAAATAACTGGCCCAGGTAGATGGGAGTCTACCAAGACGCACCCAACGCCAAAACTCTATGGATTCTTTTTTTTTTAAAGTGTTTGAACTTCCTGCTTACAAAGTGAATTCTAATTTGTATCTATTGTATCATTTTACTGCCGAGTTAAAGCCTTAAGGTCACAAAAAATAAGAGCAAAGACTAGAATCTATGATAGTTACAGTAAAATCAAATATCATGATTATTGCATGTAAAATAATGGAATATTTTTAGAGCAATGATTCTATAATATTCTAGATTTGGTGAGATAGAACCCCACACTAACATTCCTCATGCACATATGCAAAGAATCAAAAGTTAGGAGCTTGGGGGTAGGTGTTACATATGTCAGGGAGCAGGGTTTTGATTGCTCCCTTCCCACCTCCACCCCCAACACCCTCCCCTCCCCGCAGCATGGATTTGGGATTAAGACATTGAAGTGCTAAGGAGATGTTGATATTTGGTGATCACTTTTCAGAGTATGAACTTCTCCCAGAGTCCAGAGTGCTTGGCAAAGCTGAAAATAGGCCATGGAGGATTTAAATAGGTGCTAAACCCTAAAGAGGTTCAAAAATGGAGGAAGTATAAGAGTTGGAGACAGTGAAGACAAGAGCCAGCAGTTGGGGAAGAACTAAAGGTTTTTAGCCCTTGGAAGGAAGGGGGAGTTTTTTCTCTTCTCTCTCTGTCATGGCATCTACCATTGGAGCTACTTGACTAGAGGGAAATACCCCATGCAGGGTCTGGAGGGTGAGTTCAAGGGAGTTTGAGGCCTAGTTGAAGAAGATACGGATACAGAGAGATAATCACTTAAGGGCCATGAACAGCTTCACTGAGAGTGATCCCTGGCAGCAGAGCCAACTAACAGAGAGCTCAATCTGGCAATGGAGAATCCGGTTTTGTGAGGACTACACTAAGGAGAAAAGGTACCCAGGACTCTGTAGCGTTGGGATTGTGAGTCACTTTGGCCGTATATATTCATTTATGTGTGTGCTTCACTTGCACTGTGCTCCAAGTTTGTACCCATTCTTCTTACAGATGATGTATGTTTGGGGCCAGAGTAGACTTTTGCCTTTCTACTTAAGCAAGATGATAATTTTTATCATTTTTATTCAGAGATTATAGGATCAGATTTATATCTAAAAGAGAACATAGAGATTATCTAGTCCAGTCTTCTGATTTTACAGACAAGGAAACTGAAGCTCCCCCCAAAAGTTAAGCAAACAAAAGTCAAAGGCCACATAGTTAGCAAGTAGCAATGCTGAGAGGTGCCCCCAGGCTTCCTGATTCCAGCAATATTTTTACTGTCCCAAGCTATGAAATTTAAGCCTGTTGACATCCCTGATACATTATTTAAAAAATTTTTTTTTAAAAAACACAATTTTTCGTTGTTATTTATCTTCTCACCAACTTAAAGACTACATACAATAAAACTCAGTTGTAAGGGTTGCAACAGCTTGGTGGCACAGTGGATAAAGTACCCCACCTGGAGTCAGGAAGATTCATCTTTCTGAGTTCAAATCTGGCCTCTGATCGGTTGTGATCCTGGGCAAGTCACTTAACCCTGTTTGCCTTAGTTTCCTCATCTTTAAAATGAGCTGGAGAAGGAAATGGCAAATCACCCCAGTATCTTTGCCAAGAAAATGACAAACCCACAGAGAGTTAGATAAGACTGAAAAATAACTGAACAACAAGAAAGATTACACATAATAGAACTATGATGGCTGTAATGTGCTACATGCAATTTTGAATAGCATGTGGATCTTAAGAGCACTCCTTAGAATTGAAGAACTCAGAACCAGTAGTTTGAGACATATGTGAGTATATACATATGCATATGTATGTATGCATGGGTATACCTACACACATAAGTATTATATATAAACTGTGTGTATATATGCAATCTATGTGTGTGTGTGTACTCAGATGTACAAACTCTTCTTGGCTGCTGCTAGGTTTATGTCTGTGATATACTGCCCCAATGCCTAGGACTGCTTCTACTGGTAGCCTTCCTTAAGGATTGTGTTGCTTGTACTGACAAAATTACCAGTTATCATCAGACTGGAGTCCTGGAGTCCTTGTGAGTTTCAATGTGGTTCCTCTAAGAGGCTGCTTGAGGAAGCAGGACCAAGGTGTTTAACAAGCAGGGCCATGACATCTAACAGGCTGATACCACAAGGTTCCAGAGTTACTGATGCCTCCAGCCACAGGGGTCTGTTTAAGGAATCACTTCCTCAGGGTTGTTCTCATATAGCACAAGCAGAGAAGAAAAGGAATTTACAGGTTTTCTTTCACTCATACTGTAGTGGGGGGTTAAAAAGACATAATTAGCATGCAATCTCATGCAATGCACATTCTGAGAAAATTCTGATTAAGTGATAAAATATGCAAGCAAAATTAGGCTAAATCAGATATAAGTTCACAATCCTATATGCCAGAGAAGGAATTGAATCCTAGTCCATTTATTGTTTCAAGCAAATTTTTGCTAAACTATACTGCCCACATGTAAATATTGGTAATTTTAAAGATAAAGAAATCAAAACTCTAATCTTAAAATGACCTGTGATTAAACATTAGAATACAGATAGAAAATTTTAGTGGAAAGGGGGATACGTATTGTATAACTAACTCTTAGTTTCCATTTTTATTGATATATTGAAAACAAAATCTTTTTGACCCTTGCTTTGTCGAAAGGCTACAAAATACTATTTCAAATTTTTATTTCAGGATAGTATGAAGACCTGTTAATGCAATTCCTAAGAGAACTACCAGCTTCCATGGAAGCAAGATGGGGGAGAAGGAGCAGAAGAACAAAGAAGGACTTGAGCTGAATAAAGAGGAAGGGTCTTTGGACACATAAAGGCAGCCAGGGATTGAATTTAGGAAGGTAAACTTTGCAGAAAATTGAAAGAACTTGAGGAAAAGTTGATAGAATAACTCAAATGGAATAAGAAGAGCTCAATCTGAAGAAGAAAAAGGATTGAGGAGAAGGGACCTGAAGATAAGAACTTGAAGAAAAGGAGAAAAAATAAATTAAAAAGGTAATGGTAGAATAAGTAACAAAAGGTAAATAGAACAAACTGGTAAGTAAAACAAATTGGTGAATTGGTAAATGGATTAAACTGGCCAAAACAAGAGGTCAGTAAAAAAAAAAAAAGAAGAAGGGGAAAGAAGTTGCGTATGACTATCAGATTATTAAGAGGGGATCTTGGGACGCTAATTCACTTTAGTGGAACCATGAATTGATTCAACCATTTCGGAGAGTAATCTGGAACTATGACCAAAGAGTTAGAAAACCGTATATAACCATAGACCCAGCAACACCATTATTAGGTGTGTTTCCCAAGGTGATCAGGGAAAAAGGAAAAGATCTCGTATGTTCTAAAATACTTACGGCAGTTCTCTTTGTGGGGGCAAAGAACTGGAAACCGAGGGGATGCCCATCCATTGGGCAATGCTTAAACATGTCGTGGTATATGTTTGTGATGGAATATTACTGTGATATAAGAAATGATGAGCAGGTTGATTCTTAGAAAAACACGGAAAGATTTGCGTGAAATGAGCAGAACTAAGAGAATGTTCCATAGAGCAACAGCAATATTCTTCAAAGGATAACTGAACAACTAAGCTATTCTGAGTATTATAAATATTCAGATCAACTACAAAGGACCTCTGAAGGAAGATGCTGTCCACCTCCAGAGAAAGACTTGACAGAGTATGCATATTAGGGTTTTACAGACAGACAGACACACATATGTATGTATATATATATATATTATATATATAATATATATACATGCTTATATACTCATGGACATACATATGTGTAATTATATATGTGTATATATATATGTGTGTGTGTGAATATATATGTGTATATATATACATATATATGTATATACATGTGTGTGTGTGTGTGTGTGTGTGTGTGTGTGTGTATACTGTGTCAAATGGTGGCCCTTCTCTAGTTTGGGGTGGGGAAGGAGAGAGATAGTCTGGAACTTAAAATGCAACAAAAAATAAATAAATTTTTTAAAACGGGAAGGGAATCCTAAGGTATCCAGGAGATGAGTTGTGAAAGCCCACAGAGTTTGCAACAAAGCTGAGGATCTCAGTCAGGACCAAGAGCAGTTAAAATACAATAGTGATTTGTACTGATTGATTTCTATTTTCTGACACAGCCAAGTCCCTTGGAACTGTGTTCAAAGTAAAAATGATTCATCCTCCCAAAGGAGAAAAGTAAGACCCTTCAAGGAATGCAATCTCTATACTATAGGTCATCAGAGACATTGCAGTGATCTAAAAACAAAACAATAACAACAAAACCCCAACAACTTGGAAACGGAGTCTCAAAGGCAGAAGGGGGAGGAGGAATCTGGATCTGGGAGGATCTGAACTGGGAAAGGGCAAGGCTGACCTCTGTTGGGAAGTTTTAGTGTAGAAGAATTTCACATAGTGAAAGAAGGGGAAATGGACCACTATACACTTGGAGATAAAAAGAAATAAATTTGAGGAATAAATAAAAATTTAAAAAATGAATAAAAAAGGAATAAATTTGAGCCTCTTTCAAAAGAAGAAGGAATTGGATCTTCTGATAAGGAGGCATCTGCTTATCCTCCAAAGAATGATAAAGTAGATTCACAACTGCTTCTGAGTAAGAGATCACCCAGTAGGAGTCTGAGGAGGAAGAGGAAGGGTATAATGATGGTTGAAAACCTCTTGCTCAGGAGCACAGAGGTGTTGACAAAGTCAATCTGATTGTAACAACAGAGAGAGCTGTTGTCTTTTCAGGGCGTGTATCCAAGACATAATAGAGAACCTCCCAAGACTTGTCAAAACAGATGACTACTACCCACTTTTGGTGATTGACATGAGCACAGATGATATTGCCAGAAGGAACCTAGAAAGCATTGCCAAAGATTATGAAGTCTTGTATAAGAAACTGAAGATCATAGGGACATAGTGTTTTTGTCACTGCTTCTCATTGAAAGCAAGGAATTCAAAAGAGAAAAAACAACTGATTTGGTAAGTGAACAGCTGGCACGAGAGAGAGAGAGAGAGAGAGAGAGAGAGAGAGAGAGAGAGAGGGAGACAGACAGAGAGAGAGAGAGAGAGAGAGAGAGAGAGAGAGAGAGAGAGAGAGAGAGAGAAATGGGATAGTATTTGTATTTCTGGATCCTGGCTTAAAATATAAGAATGACAGGTTCCTGGCCAGGGATGGCATGTGCTGGTAAGAAATATATTTTCCTGGTGTCTTGAGAACTTAATGAGAAAGCTAGTATTGAGAGAGAGGAGAGAGAGCAAGAGAGAGAGAGTGAGTGAGAGAGAGAGAGAACAAACATTAGTATAGAGTTTGTATTTCTGGACCATGGCTTAAAATATAAGAATGATAGGCACTTGGCCAGGGATGTGTCTAACAAAAGCTGGGTGTCTTGAAAGCAAAATCAAAACTTTTAAACTAAAATAATGGAGGATGGAAAAAAAATCTATGTATATCCTTTAAAGTAGTAGAGACAATGAAGGAAGGATGGCTATTGAGATACCCATAAGTTCACAGCAAACAAAATTTAAAAATCCAGGCCTCAAAGGTGTGTTATATAAAAATACACAAAAATCAGGCGACAAGCTAAATATACTAGAAGTCTTAATTCAAAGAAATAAATGTTATTTCAATTATTTGTTGTTCAAATGTTTCTTCTCATAAACTTGGTGGAATGAAATCCACAACTGGAATATGGCTAAATATTGCTACACTGTTTAAAAAAAAATTTAGTAAGGAGTGGGAAGTGAGCAAAGGTTGAATTGTACATCAAGAAGATAAACTCATGTGAGGAAATCTAGGAACCAGAAGGGGAAGCATGATGGTAGGTAGCGTTTGAACAAAGATCAATGGAAAAACTAACAAAAATTGGGTTTTTTCATTGGGTTATACTGTAAACCACCTGATTCAAGAGAAGAAATATCTGTTCAAGAAACAGATTACAATCCTGGCCCAGACATGGTAGTTCTGGGGGACTTCAATGATCTGGATATCAGTGAGAACAAAAAGAAAAGCAATTAATTACTACTAGGTTTGCCTTGCCTTCTTTATAATTTCATCTTTGCAAAGTTGGAGGAATAAACCAGGAGAAAGTCTATTCTGAAATTGATTCTCACTAAAAATGTGTAATTTTTTGCTGTGGCAAAAATAATAAAAAGTGGAGGGTGTTAGATGAAAAATACTCTAAATCATTATTAATTAGAAAAATGCAAATTAAAATAACTTTGAGTTATTTCACACCTATCAGACTGGCTAAAATGATAGAAGGGGGAAAATGACAAATATTGGAGGGGATATGGAAAATTGGGACACTAATACACTGTTGCTAGAACTGTGAACTAATCCCACCATTTTGGAGAGCAATCTGGAACTATGACCAAAGAGTTAGAAAACTGTGTATAGCCACTGACCCAGCAATACCACTCTTAGGTCTATTTCCCAAGGTGATTAGGGGAAAAGGAAAAGAACCTATATGTTTTAAAATATTTATAACAGTTCTCTTTGTGATGACAAAGAACTAGAAACTGAAAGGATGCCCATCAATTGGGGACTGGCTGAACAAGTTGTGTATATGATTGTGATAGAACACTACTGTGATATGAGAAATGGTAAACTAATTGATTTTAGAAAAACCTGGAAAAACTTGCATGAGATAATGAAGAGTGAAATGAGCAAAACTAAGAGAATGTTACACAGTAACAGCAATATTGTTCTAAGATCAACTGAAAATGACTGTCATTTTGAATATTATAAATATTCAAATCAACTACAAAGGATCTATGAAGAAAGATGCTATCCACCTCCAGAGAAAGAACTGAAAAATAAAAGTTTCTATAGTATGGTTTCATGTACATACACATATACAGATCTGTCTGGGGTGGGGAGGGAGGGAGAAAAAAAAACCAAAAAGTGCACAGCAGAGAACAAAAGAAAATTCAAAAGGAAGAACAGAAAAGCAGGGTATTTTTGAAAACAATGTGTAGTATTTATTACATAGTTTTTTCAAAAAAAGTAAACTGTGAAATGGAAATTCATGGTTTCATATTGAAACCTCTTTTTTGTGTTGTGTACATGGAAATGGATCTTTTTTTGTGTTTTTTGTATTTAAGTTCAGAATGAATTTAAAAAAAATTAACATGGAGAGTAGTGATGTTAGAATCTGTGACAGATAAGGAGAGGAAACCTAGCCATAGTGAGGCATGCACTCTATATTTTGGAGGAGCAGATTCTCAAACATTGAGACAAAGGATAAGTAGAATCTTATGGACTAGGATTCTATGGGAGAAGTCCACTAAGGAGGGAAGGGAAAAACTGAAGAATAAAATTTTGAAGCTAAATACGGAAATAATTCTTATCAAATGGCAGTTGTCCAAAGAGAATGATTTGGATGCACTGGAAACTCACTGATAAGTTTAGACTTTAGTTTATCTAGACCTGTGATTTCTCTGGTAAATGGAATTATTATTTTGGAGATTCTCTCAACCAGTACAGACCAGTAAATGCTCTGCAACTGATAATTTTAGAGAGGTACCTAGGATACTAAGAGGTTAAGTGACAGATTTTTTAAAAAGAAAATATATAAAGAAAATATGAGGGTAAATAAAAGCATGCCACAGGAAATGAAGAAATGGTTTTTTTAAGCTACTTTGAAAAAAAAGAGGAAGATCAAAGAGGAGACAGGACTACTACTTGGGATAGATAAGATGGTAATAATTGATGATAAAGAGAAGGCAGAACTCAGTTTTGATTTTGATTTTGATTTCTCTGCCAAGGAGAATGACCTTCAAGCTGGAAAGGACAGAACAAAAATGCCTACTAAGGAGCTGAAATCTAAGTTATTGAAAGATAAGCCATATAACAATCAAATATTAGGTCATAATATTCATTGAACGTAACAGTTTTTCCTTAGGAGCTATCTTTATGTCTAGATAGTCAATACACAATTCAAAAACAATTAAAATTCCATTATTATAGCCATACTTTTGGTAGTAGCAAAGAACAGGAAACAAAATTTGTGATACATGAATATGTTGTGTAGAAAATAACAACGAGCTGAGACCTGGGTTCAAGGTAAATTTAAGTGTGAATTTATTGGCCAAGCGCACGACTACCTGGAGTATACACTCAAATCAGGCAGCCCCGAACTGTGGGACTACAATGCTCATAAAGGCAAAAACCACAATTACAGAATTAGGGAGGGTCGTTAGCAGAAGCAGAAGCAGCTCAGAGCTAGTTTGGAAATATGGTGAGATTCAGGGGTGCGACCATCCCGTGACACAGGGTGGTCAGTTTCCTAGAATGGGTGACCCTCTTAGGTTGTGATTGGTTTCCTATAACTGGGTGGAGGGTTCAGGGTGGAATTTTCCAGAAAGTAACCTCTCCCTAATCAGCTATGGTCTGGGTAGAGGGACCTAGCCTGGCCAGCAGAGTAGCTGCACCATAACCCAGGGTGTGGGGCCACCTGGCAACCGGGGGGCTCCTCCCCAAAATAAACCCATACCTTACCCTAGCAACTGATCCTTGCACATAATGGTGATGTAGAGAGAATACACAGAATGCTGAATCATGAGGAAGTGGGGGTGAGGGGACTAGCCTTGGGCAGTACCCAGAATTATGCCTTAAGCAGTTTCAAGCCATTTCTGGGTGTAGGGCAGAGAGAATATAAAGGGGATTAATGATGGTCTCAAAGGGGATTAATGGTGGGCTTCAGTTTGGGTGTAACAAATATAATGGGACATCACTGTGCTAAAAGAAATGATAAATACAACGAACACCAAGAGACATAGGAAGACACATATGAACTGATGCAAAATAAAATAAATAGAACAATATAGGAAAACAATATAGACAATGACTGCAACAATGTAAATGGAAATGGAAAGACTAACAGCAAGAGGAAGAGCCCAAGCTCTGGCTAGGTTGGCCAGCAGACAAAGATTTTGAGGGGATAGACAATACAGAGCCTAGGTGAAATGTTTCATTGCCTATTCCAGCTGCTGTATAAGCTACTCTATGTCCTGGTGAGCTCTAAATGTCCACCTACTGGAAGAGGACGACAATAAATATAAGTTGTTGCAGAATCTTGTTTTAAGTCTTTCTGTCATTATATGCTTCTGAGCTTTTTTGTGCTTAACATCTCTTTCGTGTACAGGAAATAAATACCTGTCTCAAAACTGATTTACATTGTACGCTGAGTACCTTTCTCCTCCCCTTTTGGGGAAAATAGACAGGATCTAAAATGTAAGCCATAAGCAAATGGCCCCTGAGGCTTCCAGTATGAGGTATACTGAGCAGAAAAGTATGGGGAAAAGGAACCTAATCCTTATTAGGTTCCCCCAGCATTGAACCTAGTCCAAAATACATAATGAGCCCTCTAGTGGTAAAACAGAGGGAAGCTTCTCAGTACCTCAGCCTCCCTTAGGCCCAGCAGTGACCCTTCTGTTAAACTATTCATGGTTGCATATTTTAGTTGTGTTTTTGTCTGAGTGTAAGGAAAAACAAGGTCAGTTTGATGGTAGAGTGCAGGAGAGGTAGGTTGGAATCAGGTTGTGAAGGACTTTACATGCCAAACAGAGAGCTTGAGATTTGAGCCTACAGGTCATAGGGAAATACTGGGGTTTATTAAGTAGGGGGCTGTCATGGTAAGAACTGCACTTTAAGAGAGTCATTTGATCAGCTATGTAGAAAATGGATTGGACTAGGATGAAACTTGAACCAAAGAGAGCAATTAAGAGGCCATAGCATTAATCCAGGAGAGAGGCCATAGGATGTTGTTATTCATCCTTCATTTTTGAAGAGGACCAATCACATCACTATGCTGGGGTAAAACAGATGATGGGTGATGTCTTGACTTGCACTTACATTAGTTTTTAAGTGAGGCAGAATTGCACAAAGTTGTTCGCCTCAGAGCAAAGCCTCACTCTGAGGCTAATGACTTTGTGCAACTCTGCCTCACACTTTCTTCCAGAGTCATCAAAGTCCAGTAGCAAGACAAAAGTCAGGATGACTGACGATGGCCCAGTATGCAGTGGATGACCTTGGGGTCTTTGATGTCTGACCAAAACTCTCATTGCTGGCTTTGGCCACCTTCATGACTGTTGGAACAAAGTGTTCTTATCTGCCCCTTCTGCCCAAGAAAGTCTTCACATGCTCGAGGTAGATGCTTCCCCTAATTCACCTATGGATTTGAGGCATGTTGATTACCCTCAACTTGATTTAGCCTGCCTGCCAAGACAGTTTTTACCAAGGTGGGTCCGCTGAGCATGCTACAGCTTCTTGGAGCCACAAGTGAGGGTTAGGTGATAGGTGGAAACCAAGGGTGGATGAGCAGCCCTGAAAAGTGCTTGCAAGACCCCACACCAGAGGTGCTAGTCTTTCATGAGCATCCCATATACCCCAGTGATAGGATAGTGACTGAGTGAGTATAGTGAAAGGGATAGAGGCAATAGGGAAGAAAGGAGTGAATAAGAATTTATATAGCACCTATTACATGCTAGTCAGTGTGCTAAGAACTTAATAAAAATTTTCTCATTGGATTGTCATAACAACCTTATAAGGTAGGTGTTTTGTACCCATTTAGCAGTTGAAAAAACTGAGGTAAACAGAGGTTGTGACTTGCCTAGGGTCACACAGCTAGTAAGTATATAAGGTCACATTTGAACTCTAGCCCTAGTTCTCTATCTATTGTACTTTCTAGCTACCTTGTAGTTGTGGTAATGGTAGAAACGACAGAATTTGGCAACTTCTTGGATGTATGAGGTGAGAATAAGGAGTCCAGGATGACACCAAAGTTGCAAACCTGGATAAATGATAGCATGATGGTGCTCCTGTAGAATATTCAAAGGAGAAATGGGGGGAGGGGGGAATGGTATAATTCTATCTGTCATGTACAATCACAAACCTTCTGTGCCTATTTATCCTATGTCACACATAAAATGAAAAATGGAAAGACAGAGTTCCTATTCAGCGGGCAACAGGCCCAGGAGCACAAAGACACCCTTCCCCACCCCCCAACAGAATGTGCCTACCATAGCTATGAGGCAATCAGGGTGAGGGAGTAAGTATTCTGGGGAGGTGGGGTGGCGGGGCTGGGATGGCCAGTGTTAGTATTTTTCTAATGGCTGTTCCAGTCCCATAATCAACATTAGTTAAGTTATAACTACTCTGAGAGGTAGATGCCTGGTGATAAAGAGAGGAAGGTTGGAAGCTTACACAGCAGTAGGAGGGTACGGAATGAGGGTGGGTAATAAAAGGTGAAGGGTAGTGTGGTTGTGTTGGAAAGAAAAACAATGACTGGCTATTTAGGAGGATGGGATGGGACCCATCTTCACACTTACCAATTGATTAATTACATACTCCTTGGGGCCATGCCAAAGTCCTTGGTTTGGAAACCATAGAGTTAGATGTTAATATAATTATATAGATTTGTATTTGGTGACATGACTACACTCAAGGAGCAAACATGAATGCTGGAAAGAATTCTCCAGCGGAATGCGCTCAGATCTGTGCTGTTCTGACTTTTATCAATGACTTGGATAAAGGTATAGATGGTATCCTTATAAAATTTGCAAATGACACAAAACTGGGCGGGCTAGCTAACACAACTAACAGCGGAGTCAGTATCCCCAAAGGCCCTGAAATGTTAGAACGTTGAACGGAATCTAATGAGACGAAGTGAAATAGTGATAAATATAAAGTCTTACATTTGTATTGAAAAAAATCATCTTCACAAGTACAAGATACAGTAGGTGTGGTGAGATATCAGTTTGTCTGAAAAAGCTATTTTTTTTAGTAGTCTGCAAGTTTAACATGAATCAGAAGTATAACGTTGCAGGTAAAAAGCTAATATGCTCTTGGGCTTCATTAAGAGGAACATTTCTTCCAGGAATAAAGAGATGATAGTACCATTACTAGCTAGGTGGGGCAGTGGATAGAGTGCTGGGCCTGACTCCTCTTTCTCAGTTCAAATCAAGCCTCAGACACTTATTAGCTGTTTGACCTTGGGCCAGTCACTTAACCCCTGTTTGCCTCACTTTCCTAATCTGTAAAATGAGCTGGAGAAGGAAATGGCAAACCATTGCAGTATCTCTGCCAAGAAAACCCCAAGTGGGGTCACAAAGAGTCAGATACAACTGAATAACAAAAATATTTAGAACAGACTTGTTTAATATTTAATATTCACCACATATGATTCCTAGAGGATTCTTTTTTTCCCAATGTTACTTGCTACTTGCAACCTTATTTCACAATGTTTGTCTTTATTTGGTTCATACTAAGCATTATTGGTTTTAGAAAAAAAATGTCTAGCTACTTTCAGATTTCTAAACACTTTTGCCAGAAAAAATCCTAAGAGAGTTAGACATAAAAATAACAAGTGCTTCCCACAATCACATCCTTGAATCAAAATAGGAAATTATAATTATGGGGAATACCACCCAAAAATTAAAGCTAGAGTAAAATGTTTATCCTTAGTCCTTGTAAGGACCTGAGGTCAGGAGACACTTGGGTTTGAATCTTGTATAATAATAATAATGATGGCAAAGATTTATATAGTACTTACTATATGCAAAGCACATTATATCTATTATCTCATTTGATCCTCATGACAACCCTGGGAGTAGGTGCTATTATTATTATCTCCATTTTACAGATTAGGAAACTGAGTCAAACAGAGGTAAAATGATTTGTCCAAGGTCACACAGTTTGTCTGAGGTTGGGTTTGAACTTAGGTCTTCCTGACTCCAGGTCCAGTGCCCTATCCACCATGCCATCTAGCTGCCTATATGTCTCTGAAATTTAGTAGGTCTGTGATCTTGGACAAGAGAATCTCTCTGATCCTCAATAAATGGGAATAATTATGTTTTGGGTACCTATCCCAAAGGGTTGTTGCTATAAGGGTCAAGTGAGATAAGGTAGAGATAAGGTATTTTGTAAACCTTAAAGTCCATGTGAGAATCAACAAATATTATTAATATTCTTCTGTGACTGAGGTTAATTCAAATACTAATTCTAGTAATAACCAAAGATATGGAATTATAAACCAGATATAGGATTATAAAATGTATTCAATTTATTCTGTTGTATGTCATTCTAAATGTGTGACTCTTCACAAAACAGGATGACCAAAATTAGTGGTCTTGGAGATCAGAGATCATAGGTTTAGCTATCGAAGAGACTATAATTCATCTAGTTTGACCTCCCTCATTTTACAGGTGAATAAACTGAGTTCTGAGAAATAGTCAAATGACTGAACCTAGATTCAGATCAGGTCCTGTCACTCCAAATCCAGCCCTCTTCGCATTTCTCTAACTATTTAACAGAGTGATTGGGAATGTTAGGTAAGTCATTTTCTACTTCAGAAGTTTCTCAGTTGCCAACAAAGAGGAAGAACTTGCATCTTGATAATTTAGTAATAACACCATCTGTTGTATTTGATTTATGTTTTCTCGCTTTTCTTGTTCAGTCATTCAGCCATGTCCAGCTCTTTGTGTTGTATTTGTTGCTTCCATGATACTCTATCCATCTCATCTTCTTCCATCTCCTTTTCCTTTTGCCTTCAATCTTTCCAGCATCAGGGTCTTTTCCAGTGAATCCCTGTCTTCTCATTACATGGCCAAAGCTTCATTGAAGCTTCAGCTTCAGAATTTGACCTTCCAGTGAATAGTCTAAATTGCTTTTTCTGTTTTGTCTTAATTTACATTATGGTAGTCACTATATGGTCTTTTAGTTTTCTTTTTGGATACTACACTTCTATAGGATCGTAGATAGAGAGCTGGAAGAGACATCAAAGGCCATTTAGTCCAAACCCCTCATTTTTTTACAGATGAGGAAACTGAGACTCAAAGTCACATAGCTTAGTCAGTGGCAGAATTAGGATTTGAACCCAGGTCCTCTGACTCCTGTTCCATCATTCTTTTCCACTGCATCATGCCACCTCATTTCAAACAAGTCTTCCCATGTTTATCTGAATGTTTTTCAACATAATAATATCCTGCTGCATTCAAAACCACAATTTGTTGAGCCATTCCCAAATCCTTGGCCACATATTTTGTTTGCAGCTTTATATTAATACAAGTAATGATAATTGGCACTGATATGCCTACTATGTGCCAGGAACTGTGCTAAGTGCTTTATACATCTAACTTTTGGTCTTCACAACAACCCTATGAGATAGGTACAACCAAAATGGTGCTGCTATGAATATTTTTGTACACATGGGTCTTTTGTTGCTGTAATTAATCTCTTGTGTATATAAAACCAGTAATGAGATAACTGGATCAAAGGGTACAAATAGCTTAGTAACTTTTCTTGCATAATTCCAAATTGTTTTAAGTAATTTGCTCAAGTCTCCCCATTCCTAGTCCCACGTATAGTATTCTCTTTGTTATATTGAGGTTTTATGTAATATTCTATTGATATTTTGTACTATCAAAGGCAGCAAATTCATTGTATTAACAGGTGACACCAAAATGGAAAGCAGAGAACGAGCAGGAAAATACTAAGATAGTATTTAAAATTAAAACGACCTGGATAAATTGGAGTCATTAGTCATCCAAATAAGGATAGGAAAAAAACAGGCTGATGTCTTAATTCAGGAAAGAAAACAAATTGCAAGAAAGATATTAGGATTTGTTTTGTGAAAATATCACAGAAAATGATTAGAGGTCAAGGTAGATGACCATGAGTCAGCACTGCAGCATCATACTGAAAACAAGAAATGATAACAGAAGAGAAAGCTTTTGGTGAATGGTCTCCATTGTTTTGGCGAAGTATGAAATGAGATAGATCAGAGAATAGGGGGAAGGGGAAAGATTAAAGAGAGATGATAAAGTTTGGAGTAGCCATTATGGTGAGTGGGATAGTGAATTAGTTAGGAAGGAATAAAAGGATTGCCTGATACAGTGAGGGCCTTGAGTTTATGTAACATAAATTGCTAGCAGATCCAGTAATCATGGTTTTGTGATTTTTCTCCAGCTTCATTTGATATCTCACGAATAAGAGCAAAAAAGGTAGATGACAGGAGTGATCCAAGGCTGGGCCTTGACAAAGCATGATCATGATGAGGGGGAAAGTGATTCCAGTGTAGAGGGTAGTATAGAGTTGGACCGATTCACCAAGGGATCTAAATAGGAAGGGATGAAGAGTGTGCCCAGTTCAGGGAGGGTCTTTGAAAGAAATGAGGAGTGGTTTTGTGGTGGCAAACAACTGGAAACTGAGGGGATATCTATCAGTTGAGGAACAGCTGAACAAGTTGTGGTATATGATGAATGTAATGGAATACTACTGTGCTATAAGAAAGCAGGTGGATTTCAGAAAAACTGGGAAGACACGAACTGATCCTGAGTGAACTGAGCAGAACAAGCATAACATTGTACACAATAACAGCTACATTGTGTAATGACCAACCTTGATAGACTTAGCTCTTCTCAGCAATGCAATGATCTAGGACAATTCGAAAAGACTCATGATGGAAAATGCTATCCACATCCAGAGAAAGAACTATGGGGGCTGAATGCAGATCAAAGCATACTATTTTCACTTTTTTTTTCTTTCTCGTGGTTTTTCCATTTTGTTCTGATTCTTCTTTCACAACATGACTAATGTGGGAATATGTTTAACATGGTTGTACTTGTATAGTCTATATTAGATTGCTTACTATCTTGAGAAGGGGAGGGAAGGAGGGAGCAAAAAAAATTTGGAACTCCAAATCTTGTAAAAGTGAATGTTGAAAACTAGAAAAAAAGAAAGAAATTCATTTTAAAAAAAGAAATAAGGGGTGGGGGGAATAGAGGTCATTGAGAGGAAAAATAATGTTGTTAAGGGTCATAAACCATAGGAAAAAGACATGATAAAAGATTATAGCCTCTTAAAGGAATTTCAGAGTTCATGAATATGGAAGTGGAACATTTGTGACTGATGGTAAGAAAAAGGGTACAAATATTTATTAAGCCGTGTACGTATGTGTCTGTTTGTGTGTGCGGGAGAGAGACAGACAGAGACAGAGACAGAGAACCAGAGACAGATTCCCAGATCTCTGTATCTAGCACTAACACCTCTCTTCTGAGGTACACAGACACAAACACACACACACACACACACACACACACACACACACACACACACACACACACACACACACACATGGAAATTTATATCCCCCTGGAAACATGTCTGGTCACTATGTCATCAGAGTTTGGCGACTCATGTGGTCTTAGGCAAACAACAACTCTGAGAGCTGCAAAAATCCACATGGCTGGAGCTTTTTATGCCCCTAGATGACCAGAAGCTGCATCAGGGAATCTTGGGATCTTGGGCCAATCAGGTCCCAGGAACAGCTTATCTTGGACGCACCCTACCTATAGGATTGGTGGGAGAGGGGAGGAAGAAGTTGCATCAGGGAAGTTGGGGGCATCAGGGAAGCTGGGGCTGAAGCAAGTTGCATCAGAAAAACGTTGGTCCTATCACATGCCACCCCTTTCAGGGAAGGTCCCAAGGTTCTTCTAGAGAACTTTCCTCCATTTAAATGTTTACAAAGCTTGTAGTAGACAGTCCTTCTTATACAGGCAATATTAAGGGGAAGGCAGGGAAAGGGGAGAAAAAAAGAAATAAAAAGAAAGAAAAGAAAAATAAACAAGGAAAACAAACAAATGTAGATGACAACAAAAGAAATGCTAGACCTTTTCTCCCTCTTTGAAAGAGCTAATTTTTCTCAGTCTGATAATGTGGTAGATAACACAGTTTGCAATGATTCCCCTAATGCACGGTGGTGACAATGAACCAAAGCAGCACCACAAACATCAGAGTCCTAGACAAATATGACGGCACTTCCAGTGTAGTTGTAGATTTCTTCTCCTAAAGCAGGGTGTTAAAGATGAACAGGAGTAGCTCCAAGAACATCAGGGCCACAACAGAAGCACTTTTGACCTCGTCAACAATTCTTTGTCACGCATCGGTTTCATTTATAATAAAGTGGCTAATAGGTCATAAGCCTCTTGCATACAACCTGTACCAGGGTCTAAGTTGATAGACAAGCTCTCCTTTTACTGTCACCCACCTGCCACCCTCCTGGCCTACCTGCCAAAACTACCCCCTCACCAAGAGCCGCATCAGGGGAATGATAAAAATCTTTACCCTTTCTTCCACAGTAGTTAAATAAGGACTCTCCTTCACTTTCAAGTGACAGAATTACCAGAGTCACTAAGGGATCTCCCTTCTTCCAGGTAATTACACATCCACCACAGTTATACGGCAACAGTTCAACCTCTCCTGTGCTATTAGAAAGCAAGATGCCCTCCAAAAGTGCCAACACTTGGTCCCAAAAGCCCATTCTGGGAAGGAGCTCCCTGAACCATCCCAGAGGAAAGGGCACCTGCCAACTGAGGCAGATCTGAGAGACTTTCACAGAGTATACAGAGCCCTCTGAGGGGGCAAGGACCTGGCGGCTGAGGAGCTCTGTGCCAGAGAAGGAAAAACAAAAGGAAAGGCTGAAGGGAATCAGTCAGATCTATGTCTAAAAACAGTTCTTTCTTACCAAATAAGTCCTCCTGGAAACTGGATCCAAGAAATCACTTTACCTTTCCAGGGCAGCATTGCTTTGTCACAGACATGGCTTCTGGGAGGTTGCACATCTGATATGGGCAATCAAATGCATAATTATGTAGCAATTGATTAGTAGAGGAAAATTTCTTGCCCTGAAATGGGAGAGTGCCATTTTGCCAATTGGGGATGGGTCATGGGCCACTTGGGTCAGGAAAAGATGCTTTGTCTTTAGTCAAGGGGATCATTTTTGTGTCCAGCACAGTATCACCATCCAAATGTCCAAATTCACACCAGACCCACTCTCCAAACTCTGCAATTCTTGTAACAGCTCCAACCTGGTTGCTTAACATATATCTCTGATGAGTGCTGACACGTCCCACAAACCATTCTATGTAGTAGGAAGCATCAGTAAAATTCCTCCATTGGTTTTGATCCTAAAGATGAAAAAACCTTTGATTGTCCTGTCGTGTACTCTCCAGTCCCATAGCCCCTACCCAGGAACAAGTATAGATGATCTTCTCTGACACATCCCTTAATGCTCTCTCACATGCCAGCTCTGTACCCTGGAGCTCAACCAACTGGAAAGTCTTGCCAGTATCTCTACTTCCTAGGGTATCTCCTATTACTAGAGTAGTGGCTTCTGAAATCTAGTTGCACTACTCTCTTTTAGTGGATGGAGCCATCAGTTAGCCAGAGAAAATGGCATTTTTTAGGAAGCAGGTCTTTATAGATGGGAGCCCACTGGGCTAGTAAAGGAGGCAGGGATCCAAAGTCTGGATTGGAGGCTTTATACTCTGGCACAGTCACCACCTGTTTACAAAAGGCATTAATATGAGAAGAACCCACACAAGCATGATTTCTAATGTACCAATTAGCAATCAAAGCCTCCTGTGCTCTACCCAGCTTGTTGGAGAGACCATCTTGCTTCAGCCCACTTATAATAGGCAACTTAGGAAAAAGGGCCAGTAAGAGGCAAGCAAGTGCTTTTCAAAAGTGGTATAGTCACAGGTTGTTCTTGGGAACTTGACACTCCTAACAGTGGCTTATTCTGACCCCAACTTGGTGTCCGCCACAGGCTCCCCTCAGACTGGTCTTTATGGATAGAGACCTCCAGAAACACGAACCTTGCAAGGTTATAAGGACTCAAGGGTAGAGACTGCTAGAGATCTTACCTTATAACTTCTGGGGCTGTCACCTGTTATGGGCCTCACTTGAAAGATATAGACTTGTAGGTGACTTGGTAAATGGGGGTCGTGAGAATACCTAATTGGGGAATGTGGGTTCTCAAAAAAAATCTTAGGAGTCCGATAAGTTTCTGAGCTTCCTTCTTAGGTTGTGAGGAAGCAAGGGTCAGTATCTTATTCTGGACTATGCTTGGAACCCTCTGGGTTTTCTCTGACTACTATATTCCTCAATATCTGATTTTGAGTCTGAACCCTGGATTTTCTTAGGGCTAATCTCCTACCCTTTATCCATCTGATCTAGGGCCTCCATCACTATGGCCTCATCTGGTCTGGTAAACATATCATCCATATCTCGGTACACCCCACTGCCCTCCAGGAGGGAGGGCTCTTTCACATGTATGCCTATTCTAATGTAGCAGTACTTAAGGAAAGATGGTGAAGACACATTGTACTCCTCAGGTGAAAAATACACTGTTCCTGACTAGTCTCAGTCACAGGAATAGTCCTATCACTCACCCTGGGCCTGGGCTACCTCGTTTACAATGATGGTGAGATCAGGAACAATTTTAGAGATATATGTAATGACTTTGTTAATCTTCCTCTAGTCCATTGCAAGCTGCTAGGTGCCATTTGCCTTACTCACAGGTAACAGAGGGTTGTTGTAAGGGGATATGGTATCAAAAAGAATTCCAGCTTTCTTCATCTTCATCACTACAGAAGAAATATCTTAACTACATGGGGTGGTTCCAGTAACTCTTAAGAGTGTCCATTTGGCCCTATCCATAGTAATACACATGCCCAGAGGTCATTGAAGGATCCCCACAAATACTGAGGCCATAATAACTCTTTCTTCCATGGACTGCCCTCAGTAGCTTTCCCTAAATGATCCAGATGATTCTCAAACTGTGGGTCCAGACTCCATATGGGGTCGCATAACTGAATGTGAGGGTCGAAAAAAACTTGGCAACAGTAAAAAGTTTCTAAACATGCAACCACCAAAAATTAATTCAAAATCAAATGCATAATGAGTCCAAAGTGTTTCTGACAGCACTTGCCCGTGTTAAATCTTGCAACTTTACTGCAGTCTTGGTTTTGAACACAAAACATGAGCACTTTGTACTGTGCAGGCCATCACACGATGCAATGCCAACAAATGCTGCCAGAAACACCTTGGCTCAGATTTGAGACTATTGTATATTATGAAGTACAGTGTTTTTACTGTACATACAAAATCATTAAATGAATTTTCGCTTGGGATTAGGACAGACTTTCCAACAATTTCTGAAATGGCCCTAAACATACTTCTGCCATTTTGTGCTATTTATTTATGCAAAGCAGTGTGCTCAGCATTGATGATTATAAAATCAAAATATCAATCAACTCTGAAAAATTTTGAAGATGCTCTATGTCTTGCAGTATCAAATACTCTGCTAAGATTTAATTCTTTATGTAAAATTAAATAAGCACATGCATCTCATTAGTATGCAAATTTGCTTTCATCTTTAATAAATGGTAAAATTATATGTATACCAAAGAATTGTTTTAAAATAAATTTCTTTATGATTTCTTATCAGTAAATGTTTGATTCGTATAACTACTTTGTATACCTGTATACCCTGATCATGTAAAAATTTCTCCAGCAAAAAGGGGTGGTGAGTGGAAAAAGTTTAAGGAGTCCTACCTCAGGCTTGGATAGGACTGAAGGGCCTCTAGTGCCCTGGAGCTTAATTTTCTCCAGTTTTACAGGGCCTCAAAGGGCTGGCCATCAATTGCTTTCTTATCAACCTGAAGTTTCAGTAACCACACCCAAAGCTCCCCACCTGGTGATGGTGAATTCCTTTCTGGCCACCTAGCAGGGTGATGTTGGGCTGAGACTTCTCCCTCAATTCTTAGAGTGTTTTTTTTACATGGACAGAAATATTTGCCCAAGCCACATCTGTCCAGATCTCCCACTCACATTTCAACAATTGATCAGCCCACAGCTGTATGTGTAGTGGAGGAGAACCTAGCTAAAATCTGAAGCCATTTGGACAGAGCTCCACAAAGAATGTCTGGGCTTGAGAGGGATGCATAAATCCAATTTATCAAATCCATTTCATTTAGAAATATCACTGACTCCCTTGTAGATCTCCAACTGTGAGCTGGCTGCCATCTTTACAAGGCCAGGTGTGAATATCTTAGCCACCTAAAAAGAGACAAAGAATACATTCCTTCTAGAAGCAAATTTAGTTTGCTCTTTAAAAGAATTCATAGAGTTCCCGAGGCCATGGAAAGTCCACAGCGAAAAGGCTCTCAAGGTAGGTTCCATTAGACCACACTCTCAGAAGTCATTGCTCCAGGGACTCCTGTTTGAACATCCCCAGCAAACAACCAAGCTCTCTCTCCCAGTGGACAGGGACCCACCTCCTGAGCCTTCAAGGCACAAAGTCACTATTCTCCCGAGAGTTGTTGTTAAATCCTTTCAGTTGTGTTCAACTCTTTGTGACCACATTTGGGGTTTTCCTTGGCAAAATTACTGGAGTGCTTTGCCATTTCCTTCTCTAGCTCATTTTACAAATGAGGAAATTGAGGCAAACAGCATTAAGTGATTTGTCCAACATCATACAACTAGTGTCTGAAGCCGAATTTGAATTTAGGTCCACCTGACTCCAGGGCAGGTGCTCTATACATTGCACCACCCAGCTGCCTTCCTTACCCTGGGCAGGAGTTCCCCAGCCTCTGCCCTAAGTCTTCTCTCCTCCAGTCCCATGGCTCCAATCTCAGCAGGAACCTGAACCTCTGGATCAGAGACCATAGGGTTGATTCTTGGCAGGAGCCCCTCAGTACCCTTTGGGAGAGATCTCTTTACTTGTACAGCCACTAGTTGTATGAGCTGTCTCTTGACTTTCATTGCATGGTCTCTGAAAGCTGAGAGCTCTGTTTTCAGCTGCTGCTGAATGCACCAGCCTACTTTACTCTATTTGACTGCACTGACAATCCAACTTACTTGGAGCAGTCAACAACATCCAGGGAGTGCTGGCCTTGACATTTTCTTTACCCGTTCATCGGCCTCCTCCAGCATCCAATGAGCTAATTCCTCTGCCCACAGAGAGAACTCTCCATGGACAATCAGGAGAGCTCTGTCAACAGGGAGCCCAGCAATGCCCTGCCATCTGATCATGTGACCTTCCTCCTCCACATTTGCAGGGCTCTTCCCCCCACTCAAACACTATGTGAGCCATGAAGCCTTTTCATCTAGTCCTAATCTGCCAAAAGTACATCAAATGTTGGAGTCACTCTACTGATGCCCAAATACTCTTAGTTCAGTTTTGGTGTTAGGATGAAAGGAAGCATGGACAAGTCACTGGACATTTAACAAGAGGTTTACTTTGCCCTAAAATGGCAAAAAAAATGCAGCAAAGATAGGAGTTTTATGCCCTTAAATGAACAGAAAGCTGCATTATGAGAGTAGGGGTGGGTGGGATGGGAGGGAAGAGAAGCTGGGGGTGGGGGGGACTGGGAGGAAGCTGCATCAGGTAAACAGAGGTCAAAGGAATTTTCTTAAGGAAAATTCTAGTCCTATCACAGTACGGACATACATATGTGTACATAATATATTTAAACCTCTTACTAATTGCCAAGTCCTGTGCTTACACTGGAGATACAAAGATAAAAAAAACCCAAAAAGCCAGTTCCTGGCCTTGAGGAACTTACATTCTATGACGAGGCAGGGAGGTGGAAGAGAAGGCAAGGAAGAACATGAAAGAGGAACCTGCGTCTTTGGGCTCAGTCTCCAAACCCTCACAGCCTTGACAATTAGTATCTCCACTCCACAGCTAACAGTGAGGGTTAGTTGCTTTTCTCTAGTGCTGTTACTTATGAACCTCCATTTGGTGTGTTTCCCCCAATATCAATAGCCAGTTAATACCCCCATTATCATCAATTAGCTTTTATAAAGAGATATTTACAAAGAATATAGGTCAAGGACCTAAAACTGGGAGCACATTCTTCACTATTACTCCAGTTCTAAACTTAAAGTGGTTGTCACAGAATATTCCTTCCATCAAATTTACTTCTAGGAATGGCATAGCAGAAGGATGACTAGCTTTTTAGCTTGAAGGGCATAGTGTCTCCCATGCCAGATTGACCAATTTATTGGATCAAACAGGCACCTCTTCAGAGTTGGTTCCTCACTGAGATAGGATACTCAAGCTACCACCAGACTCTGTGACCAACTCACTGGTTCTTCTGACCTTTTAAAGCGCACAAAGTCATAACGTTGTCTCTGATACTCAGTCACCTAAAGTCAGGAAAAAAGAAATATGGCTAAGACAGAAGAAACAGCAACCAGGAATGAGGGCCTGAGGCTGCTGCCCTAACCAGAAGCCCACAGCAATTCCTGCTTCTCAATGGTCACCAGGGAAGAGAGTGAGAATTGGTCTGTTCCATGCTTTCATGTGCACATTCAATCCCAGTTCAGTTAAAGCCTTTTTGTCACCATGTGTAAAAAGACAGGAAAAAGAAAATACCTGGAACTGCTTTGAAGCCAATCAATTACTCAACTAACATTTAAGTATCTACCACATGTAAGGTACTGGGCTAAGTGCCAGGGATACAAGGAAAGGTTAAAGACAGTCCCTGCTCTCAAGGAGACAATGTGTAAAGAACTCTGTCCAAACAAACTATATATAAGATAAATTGAGATAGTTTCAGAGGGAAAGCCCCAAGATTAAGGAGGACTGGGAAAAGCTTCTGTAAGAAGGTAAGACTTTAGCTCAGATTTGAAAGAAACTAGGGAAGCCAAAAGGCACCAATGAGGAGTGAGAGAGCTCCAGGTAGGGAGCAAAGGAAAGAGAGGACAGCTTAGACATACATGCAGAACCAGAAGAGAGTAGCAGTGTCACAAAAACCTGGAAAGAAGACAGTAGTAAGGGGAAGGTGAGAGACTGTCAAAGGTTGCAGAGAGGTCAAGAAGAATGAGGTTTGAGAAAAAAAGGCCATTACATTTGGCAATTAAGTAACTTTGTCAATAACACTAGTAACTTTGGAGAGAGGAATTTCAGTTGAATGAACTAAAACTGCACTCTTGCTTGAATGACAAAATCAGAAGCCAGACCACAAAGAGTTAAAGAGAGAGAGAGAGAAAGAGAGAGAGAGAGAGAGAGAGAAAGAGAGACAGAGAGAGAGAGAGAGAGAGAGAGAGAGAGAGAGAGAGAGAGAGAGAGTGTCACTTGTAGACTGTTTGCCTACTCAAGGAGTTTAGCAGCAAAAAGGAGACATATAGGCTAATAGCTAGTGATGATGGGTCTATCAAGTGAGGGTTTTTTGAGGATGGGAGAGACATGGGTGTGGACATGAGCAGAGAGAAAAAAGGTTTCTTTATCATACATTCCCTCTGTCCTCATATCTGCCTCTTGGCTTTCTGCAAGTGCCAGCTAAAATCCCAGGAAGCCTTTCACAATCCCTCTTAATTCTAGTGACTTCTCTCTGTTGATTATCCAATTATTTTATATATTTATATTTTATATTCCAATTATTTCCAATTTGTGTATGTATATATATATATATATATATATACATATATATATATATATATATACACACACACACACATAAATACACAGAGAGAGAGAGAGAGAGAGAGAGAGAGAGAGAGAGAGATCGCGCGCGAGGGAGAAGGAGCCAGCAGCTTGGGAGCTTGTTTGTACATATTTGTTTGCATGTTGTCTTCCTCCAAAATATGGTGAGCTCCTCAAGGGCAAGGAATGGTCTTTGGCCTTTCTTTGTACCGCCCCGTTGCTTAGCACAATGCCTGGCACATGGTAGGTGCTTTAGAATGCTTATTGATTTACCAAAGCAGGCTCACTAAGCTTCCACGAAGACTGGCAGCAGGCAGAGTATTTGTACAATCCTCCCAATACATGAGTAAATAGAAAATACATACAAAGTAAATACAAATACAATATGAATACAATATAATTGCAGTAGAGTTGGGAGAAATGAGGAGGGGAAGTATTGGCAGACTTTCCTTCTCCCTACTCTACCTCCCCTTGCTACTGTAGGAGGTGGAGTTCTAGGAAGGTATCCATCAGGGAAATACTTATTGTCCAAATCGTGGAATTGATACAGCATTGTATGCAGGGGATGTTTTTGGATGTCCATCTTCCTAAAATACCATATTAAGTCTTAAATTCACTTTGACTCTTGCCATTATGGTATCGACAACATTAGGCTAATCTCAAGAGAAAGAATATTGAGACTAGAGAATTAAAAAACAAACAACAAAGGTACAGTATCCGCCAGTCAGTTTCTTTCTCTCAATTTTCCATGGCTGTATAAAAAGCCTGGATATACTTTATTCCCGACATTCTTTCCTAAATGAAGCAAACCGTCTCTTCTGAAAGACAGAGAACGTCTTTTTTCTGTCATTTCAGTGTATGAAATCTAGCAAACAATCATTAAATTTCTAAATTCCAAACAGGGTCGCCTTGGAGGTCTAATTCGATAACCCAGAACGCACTTCTCAAACTCTTACTAGCGCTCAATAAACGGGGGACTCTTGCTCAGCACTGTTAACCCCGTTTGTCATTAGGGCTGCCCCCCCCCCCCCATATGCCAATTCTCTTTGGCAGAATCTTAAGTTAGTGTAAGAAACCACACTGCTTTACTAGTGGGGGTGGGAGAGTCCGAGGGCTGTTCGCCGCTAAAAGAGTGTTTTATGGGCAGGTGAACGTGGTGCGAAGGGTGAGGGGCAATGCTTCAAGGACAAATAAAATGCATGGGGGCAGCTTCCCGTAGCAGTACAAAAAGAGTAGGGTGGCCCCAGGGCGTCACGGGAACGAGTGGGCGGCCTCGCTCCGCACAATGGCGCCCCTAGTCCCCTCCGCGTGGATGGCATCATCCCGGGCTCCGCGCGGCCGGGTGCTGAGCCCGCCGGCCTCCCAGGGGAATTCCCCCTAGGAGCTTGGGGCTGAGCGGCGGGAGGGCTCCTCGCGGGAGATCCCGCGGCCACTAGCGCGCCTGAAGGCGGTGGGGTGGGGGTGGGGGTGTCTCGCCAAGCCCAGCCTCGCCTCCGCCACCGCAGGCACGCGCGCCCGCCAGCCCCAGGCTTCCCGCTCTGGGCCCCTCGCCCCGCCCCCTCCGGCCTGGCTCGCGATAGGAGAGGGAGGAAGGGCGGAGGAGAAAGTGGAGGAGGAGGAGGAGCGAGGATGCGGAGGCCAGGCGAGGCGAGGCTAGCGCTGGGTGGGGAGGAGATGGGAGGGGAGGGAGGAGGAAAGGAAACGGAGGGCGGGGGAGAGGGGAAGGGGGCTCTCGCGCGATTGGGCGAGGTTTCCGGTGTTGTGACTGAAGCCCGTCAACATGGCGGCGAGTGTCCGCGGCCGCTCGCTGAAGCACCTCAGGATACGAGGTAACCCTCTACTACCCCTCTCCCCTCCGCTCCGTGTGCTCCACCCTCTCAGGGTCGTCTCTCCCTCTCCCGTCCCCCGGGCCCGCGGGGCGGGCCTGGGGACTGCGCCCAGGGCTCTGGCTGTGGCCGGGGCCGCCGCCGGCCTGCGAGTCCTAACTGGGTCTCTCTGTGTTTCGCGCAGGGCGGAATGACAGCGGCGAGGAGAACGTCCCGCTGGATCTCACCCGAGGTAACTAACGGCGGGCGGGGACGGGGGCGGGCTCGCGCGGCCCCGGGGTTTGGGCCCGGGGTTTGGGGGGGAGGGGCGGGGTGCTAGGTCCGAACGGCGGGCCCCGGGACTGCCCTGCGGGACCCATCCCCCTTCTGTCCGGGTCCCCTCCCTGGGCCACCCCTGCCCCGGCTTCTACCCCTGTCCCTGCTAGTCCCCCTCCCTGCCAGCTTTCTCACAGTCCCGGGTGGGTGGCAGAGAGCGGGGGAGACGAACTCCAGGGCTGTTCGGTTCTTGAGGACTTGGAAGGGGAAAAGGATGTACTTTCTCCCGGAGTCTTGTGCAACTCGGTCCTGGGGGCGGCCTGGGGAGGGGGGAGGTAGAAGCTGTTATTTAGGTTGCAGGAGGATGTCTAGGGGGAAGAGCGACCACATCCTGTCCCCCCCCCCCCACCCCCACCGCAGAATACATGATTGCTTCTTTATTCACCACCTCGGGGGAAATGCAGGGGATCGATATATTTTCTGTGGCGAGCCTGAGAACCGGCTGCTTACTGCGAGGTGTCTGGTACAGCTGGATCCCCCTCCCACACACACACCCCCCTCCTCCCCTTTTCCCGGGCCGCCGGGAGTGTAGTTGGCAGAGACCGCCCCCTCACCCTGCTGCAGGTTCATTGTTTACCGTCGGCTGCAGCTAGGAAGGTTTGTTTACACCGTCTGAACTGGTAGAAAACCTCAGCTGTATTTTTAAGAGACCTACCCTTGCCCAACATTCCTTCCATCGATGGCTATGTTGGAATGCGTTCTTCGCTCTGCTCTAAGATTCGGTGATTGTAGAAACGATTTTTCTCTTCTCCTCCTCTCCTCCTTCTTCTCCTCCTCCTCCTCCTCCTTCTCCTCCTTCTTCTTCCTCCTCCTCCTCCTCCTCCTCCTCCTCCTCTTCTTCTTCTTCTTCTTCTTCTTCTTCTTCTTCTTCTTCTTCTTCTTCTTCTTCTCTCTCTCTCTCTTTCTTTCTCTTTCTCTCTCTGGTTTGCTGTTTCAGAGTAGAACCAGTTTCACTTAGACTTTTTCCTATACTGTAGTCTATTTTACATGATCGTCGAAGCCGGAAAAAACCTTTGAAGTTCAAACTCTGCATATCTGAAGACACAATTTTAGTCTCAATTTCGCAGTTTCAATATTGAGAAAAATCCAGAGTAGATTCTGTATTGTAGTTAAATTATTGCTTGATGTCCATTGAGGCTATTTCTGACTTCAAAAGCTAGTAAGTATAACAGTTTTTAATATTTTTAGTATTCCTTTCAAATCGTGACAGTTATTAATGACAGGAAGGTTGAGCTCTTATGTAGCTGTCCAGCTGCAATAGAACCGTTAATGGGTTATACTTTGAGTCTAAGGATTTGGATTCAAAGGAGCTAAAGGTTTCAAGTAGAAGAATTTTTGAAGTGAAACGACTTAGTCTTTTTAAGTGATAGAAGCAGCAATCAGTGCACTGCCTAAGGGGAAAATTGATACTCTTTAGTAAAATTTGGGACATTATAATTGCTCTAAAACTTTTTGGCTTCTGAATGTAATGAAAGTAGACAATATCTTGAGTTGCAATGACTGGGAAAATACATAATCAAAAAAGTGTTGTTTGTCACTTCCATCTTCAGAACTTTTCTACCAAAACAAATCTAGTTTCTACAAAACTGAAACTTGGCATAGCTAGTCTTTTACCACGGGTAGTTTATTAGCAATTTGATTTATATCCGAATGCTTTATTTAAGAGATACAATTAGGTGAACTCCAAATGGAATTTGTGCTTTTAAATTGACTTAGTAATTTATTTTAGTGGGTTAATTGAGATATTGTATACAGGGTTGATGACTGAATCTTAGGTGTATGGCTAGTCTACAAATTGAATGTTCAAATTTGATTTCAGTTGGGCTTGCTTTACTGAGATTTGTCATATGTATCAGACCTTGGTTTTTAAACTTCACTTGTTTTTTCTAGCAAGCATTTATTAAATGCCTGTTGTCATGTCAACTTAACAAGCATGTAAGTGCTTAATATGTGCCAAGACATTCAAAGAGCTGGAAATGCAAATATAATAAGCAAAAAGAAAGCTATTCCATGTCCTTAAGGAGCTTACATTCTAATGGGAGGAAGACAAAGTATAAAGAGAAGCTGAAAAGTGGAAAGAGGAGGTAAACAGGGGAAGCTTGTGGGAAGAAGGGATGGGAAATGGGAAGATGGGCCAAAGAACCAAATGAGTAGTGAAGAAGTAAGCATCCTGTGGTATGCACAGTATTGTTTTGTTTTAGGGATAATACAAAGTAAGTAGTAGATAGTTTCTGTCTCCTAGAAGATTTTATAAGTTACAACAAAATGTAAACATAAGAATAAGTGGAAAATAATTTTTAAAAAGCAGTGTAGAAGATGTGAGAATGTAACATACTCTGTATTACAGAGAAGCTTGGCTTAAACAGGTCTATAAGATTTATTGGCACTTTTATAGTGAAAGTATTTTTTTAAACTGTAAGCTAGAGAATTGTGATTGTTTCATTGGGTAAAGAGGATTTGTGGACCCAATCTGAAGAAAGTTTCACATTTCAGTAGTGACCTGAACCATTCCTTTCTGAGTCAACAGAATAGTAGGGCAATCTGGGTGGATGAATCAGCTGTACGTGAAATGGATTGTCTTGTATAAAATCAGGTTGGGGCTCCAGCATTTTAACTGCTCTAGCAATTTTGCTGTAATTTAAGTTACCTGTTTTTTATTCTATGAAATAGAAGCTATGGTTAATATGATACATGTACATTTTAGCATACATCTGTTACATAAAATGAGAATTATGTAAACAACATCTAAAAAAGAGAAGGGGAAGAATTTGAATTATTATATACCTAACAGTAAGAAATTATATTAAGGTTAAATTTGAGGTTTCTTTAAACCAGTTAAATATGAAAATAAGATAAGTATATTGTTCTTTAAAGTTTGTAAAGTGATTTACACAGATCACATTTGAATCCTGTAGGATAAGTACTAACTGTAGTTATTGTCATCCCCATTTTACAGGTGAGGAAACTGAGACTTAGAAGGGATAAATGACTTTACCATGGTCATACAGCTAGTAAGAGTCTGAGGTGGATTTGAACTCAGGTATTTTTGGTTCTGAGTTCAACATTCTTTCTACTATGTGTTGTTGTTCAGTTATGTCCAACTCTTTGTGACCCTATTTTGGGTTTTCTTGGCAAAGATAACATTTCCTTCTCCAGATCATTTAACAGATGAGGAAACTGAGGCAAACAGGGGTAAGTAACTTGCCTAGTATCTAGTAAATGTCTGAAGCTGGATTTGAACTCAGGAAGATGTCTCCTGACTCCAGGCCCAGTACTCTATCCACTTCAACACCTAGCTGTCTTTCTACTAGGTACACTGCTATATATGGTTGTCTGTAATATATTACCCCTTGAATATAATAGGAAAAAAGTGATTTGTGTATACTAAAGATGTATGTGAAAAGTAATAAGTGAATAGTACTTGGAGGAGAAGGTGATATTTTGTTTTGCAATTTATCCAAATACTGCCTTATCCATTTAAGAGGTTGGAAAACGTGTCTTTTACTTTGTCTACTACTTTCCCCAGTATCTAGTATAGTGCTTTTCACATAGTAGTAGTAATGTTAATTACTTAGAGCTGACATTAACTAAATATCTGTTGATTGATTCAATTGAGATTAGTCAAAATTGCAATAGGCATTATTATAATTAGTTATTTGTAATAGGTAATATTACTTTCTGTTACTTGGGAGGCTGCTTTGCATAGTGGATAGAGGATAGGTTCAAATCCTGCCTCTGATGCATACTAGCTGTTTGACCCTTGGAAGTTCACTTAATCTTGGTGCCCCAGGCCACTTTTCAATTTTCAGGGGGAATTATTTGTACCATTGAAATCATGCTGTAGCCCCTATTCCAAGCCTCTTCATTGTCAAATCTAGCCATTCAAATTGATTATTTAATTTGTCGACTTGCTAGGCACTTACTATCCGCAGCATTAAATTTGTTAATAACTTTGTTAGTATCTCATTTCCCTCTATTTTCTATGCATTGGAACCCAGATATCTTAACTACTACTTCTACTTCAGGGATCTTTTCAGAGGACAGACTTTAGTGTAGGAGTCCATGAACCTTTTTTTAGAAAAGGTTTTAACCTGGGGTCCATGAACTTAAAATTTTTTTTTATAACCGTGTTTCAATAAAACCAGTTTCCTTTGTAATCCTAAACTTTTCATGCATTTAAAAGCTTTATTATGAGAAGGGATCCATAGATTTCACAGATTGCCAAAGGGGTTCACAAAAATGTACCCTGGCTTTATTGTTGGTCTGAATGTCTTGTCTGATACTTAATGAATTGAAGATGAACAGGATAGTAAGACTAAGCTACTCTTAAGGTCCATGAGTCAGACCTTCATAGTATGACAATTACTTTGTTTGCAGTGAATTCCCGGTGTACACATACCTCTAATTGTAAATATCAAATAGATTCACCCCAAAAATAGGATTTTTTTTTTGGATCACATCCTCTTTTATTACCCTGCCAGCTCTTTACCTTTACTTAAAAAACTGTTTGATTGTCAATAAACATTTAGAAAGGGAGAATAGTAGAGAGACCTAAACTGTAAAAAGAATATATTCTATGACAAGTGAAGCCCATCAGTGATAGGGAAGTCTGTGCTCTTTAGAGAAAACCATTTTACTTTGAGATATCTCAAGTTTGTCTGGAAGCTTTTCCTTGTATCTGTCTATCTGAAATCTGTCCCAGTAACCTGCACCCATTGTTCTTGCTTCTCCCTCTCTCTCTGGAGCAAAATAAAACAACTCTAATCTTGCTTCCACATGGCAACCTTTCATATAATTAAAGACAGTTATCATGGTCCACCAAAGTTTACTGACTCAGTATTTCTACTTTCTTCAACTTGTATGTCATGATTTCAAGTCTTCTTATGATTCTGCTTGTTCTCCTTTGGGCAGGCTGTTGCTTCTCAGTGTCCTTTTAAAATGTGGCACCCAAAGTTGCTGCTGAGATGTAGGGAAAATGGGTTTTGAGTTGAAAAACCTGGGTTACTTCCTACTTGTGTGACCTTGATTAAGTCACTTCTCCCCTCTGGGCCTTGGTTTTCTCTTCTTTTAAATAAGAGAGTCAAAGCAAATCATTTCTTTGATCCCTTTCAGGTCTAAATCTTATGATCTTAAGACTATTATTTGTTTTTCTAGTTTTCTTGTTGTATGTGTAGCTTCATTATTTAACTTGTATTTGTTTCTCTGTAAAATGACTATATCTAGCACACCTCCAGTAGTGTGTAAGAATAGGAGATGGCTGTAGGTAGACTATGAAACTCATAAGGGCAGGGTGGTGGCTATGGAAATGAACAGTATTGAAACTAAGAGGCTATGCAAAAGAACTGGTGAGATTGAACACGGAAAGGGGGCAGGGGGCTCCGTGGGGAGCAATGTAAAGAAAGCAAAAAGGCAAAGGTAATTCCAAATTTGCAAGCCTGAGGCAAACATGAAATTATGGTTGTTACCAACTAAAAGAAAAAATTTGGGAAAGTTGTATCTTTGAGAGGTAAGATAATTAGGTTCATAGATGTAGAGGTAGAAGGGACTTTAGAGGTTTATCTAGTCCAGGGATGGGGAACCTGCAGCCTCAAGGCTACATGTGGCCTTCCAGGTCCGCAACCTTTGACCGAATCTGTATTCAAAGGGCCGCACTTGAGGACCTGATTCAGTCAAAGGGCCACACTTGAGAAACTATAGGGCCACAATGTGGCCTTGAGGCTGCAGGTTCCCCACCCCTGATCTAGTGTCTCACACACACACACACACACACACACACACACACTCACTCTCTCTCTCTCTCTCTCTCTCTCTCTCTCTCTCTCCCCCTCTCCCCCTCCCTCTCTCTCTCCCTTCCTCTCTTCCTCTCTCTCTTTTCCTCTCTCTCTGTCTCTGTCTCATTTCGCAGGTGAGAAACTTAAGGCCTAGAGAGATTTAAGTGACTTGCCTGAGGTGTCAGAGTTAGTAAGTGACTGAGTCAGGATTTGACCTGAGGTCCTTCATTACAGATCCAGTACCTTTTCCCACTGTACTATACTGTAGCCTTTGATAATAGATTGAAGTTTTCTGGATTTATAGTCAGCAGAAAACTAGGTTTGGATTTTGCCTTTAGCACTTAGTAGCTGTTTGACATAGACATATCACTTAATTTCATTGAGCTACAGTTTCTTTGTAAAATGGGAATGCTATCTCCCTGAGTGGTTCAGATGAGATACATATCTATATATCTATATCTATATATAGATATATATAGAGAGATATATCTATATATATATGAAATGATTTGTCAACTTTAAGGAACTACAACAAATTCTGCCTTGTCACTTGTTTTGAAAAGGTGAATTTGTTCCCACAGTTGGTATATTAAGGAACAATTTGAGCATAACTTGAATTTTGTGTTTCCTTATGTGAGATTTTTATCTGTGAGAAAGCAGAAAACAGAAAATTGCACCACTTGACAGTTATTCACAAGCTGCAATCCTTTTAACCTCCAGTTGCACATGCATGCTTTGGGTCTTTTTCAAGGTAAAGTGCCATATTTATTGTATATCCTCTGGTGCAACAGGAGCCATGGGCTGTCTAGTTTTAATCCCCTCCCCCACCTAACACCATAGTTGAGGTCCACCCCTCCAGCCACTCAATTTTACCAGCCCTTGCCCTGTGGGAACCTGGGAGCAGAAATCTGAGGCCAGTACTATTTTGTGTAGTATTCATGTATTTTCTTAACTATTTAAGATGTACAGCACTGTGCTGCTATTTTTATTTGGTCCCTATCTTTTTTTTTAATCTCTCACTGATGAAGTTTTTGAGTGTTGTGTTCCTAATCCCATTTTCCTCATATACCCTGTGGTTTTTTTTAATCGTATGATTTTGCATAATTGTGATTCTTAGGCACGAATATGTTGACTTATAGAAGAACTGGATATATATAAATGTCAGTTACTATAGTGTTTAGTTTTAGGTGATGTTGGAAAATCCATGTTGCAATTAATGCTCAGCCACCCGGAGATAGGGCACTAGAGAGCAGACGATAGTTAATCTAGGCATAAATAGAGGTCTTGGAGACATCAGCATTGGGGAGGTGTACTCTAAAGTAGGATCAGTGTTAACCTTGGAGAACACTGTTAAAGGGCAGTAAGAAGAGAACTTAGCAAAAAAGAAGGAAAAAAATAGCCAGGAATAGGAGAAGAAACAGAACAGTGTCTCAGAAGTTGAGAAAGAACATTTAAAGGAGGAAATAAAGAGACAGGGTTGTATAAGGGCAAGGGGATTGGACTTAGAAGGCAGGTGAGTTTAGTTCCATTCCCAAATCCTTGCAAAGTAGTAATTTGGCTCTGAACAAGTTACTTCTGTGGACCTTCATCTTTTTCATTTGTCAGATGAGGAAGTTCTAGTGTGATTACTAACATCTCAGCTTTATTATATTATGATTATACCACCTTTTAGGAACCATAGGCAAGTTAAGAGAAAGCTTTTATAACTCCATTAAACCCTTTTAAACCAGTCTTTATTTGGTAATGTGTGTGTGTGTGTGTAAGACATGGTATTTTAATTTAAGTTATGGTTAACTCACATACTGCAAATTGATGAAGATAAAAAGTATGGCAATACTCAATGTTGGAGGGGTTGGATGGGCACACTAATACATTGTTGATTGAGCTGTAAATCAGTATGACCATTTTGAAAAGCATTCTGAAGTTATGCAGGTAAAGTGACTAAATTGTCCATACCCTTTAAACCAGAAACTCCATTATTTGATGTATACCCCAGTGAAGCTATCAGTAAGAAGAAAGTCCCTACATGAATATAATGGCATATCACTGTGCTGTATGTAAGAAATGATATATGTGGTGAATAGAGAAGCATGGAAAGAGCTACCTGAACTAAGAGTGAAGTAAGCAGAGCCAAGAAAACAGTATACAGAATAACAAAAATAGTGTAAATGGAAAGCAGTCACATACCAAACAGTCAAAAGTGAATATAGCACAATTTTAAAGATCAAGTATGATTTGAATGAAGAGATATTAGAAGTACCTTTCTCCCCACTCCTTTGTGGAAGTGGGAGGTCAAACAGGTATTAAACATTGCACATAAGTGTATTGCACAGTTGTGCTGATTATTTTTTCCCCTCTTTTTTAAATAATAGTTGTTATATGTGATGGCTGTCTGGGAGGGGGAGAGTAAGGTTATTGGGGATAAAGACAACAATAAAAACTTTAAAAAATAATATTGATTTGTCGGTGTGTTTTTTCTGTATTTAAAAGTGGAAAAAGATACTTTAATATTTTGCTCACTTGTTTCTCCCCATTTTTAGTTACATTTGTTCTAGTACTAGATCTAGAATTTCCTTGTCTCTACCTTCCTTCAAGATCACTTCTCTGGCTACTACCAAACTAGTTAGCGTTTAAATAATTTATATATTGTTCACTGTTTCAAGTGTGTCAGCCTCATCTTTCCAATAACAAGGCTACAAACTGGGTTTTTGAAGTAAGAGGGCCTGATAGAATCTTGGCTCTGCTGCTTATCTGTGACTTTACTTCTCTGGTTCTCAGTTTCCTCAACTGTACAATGGGGTTGGGGAGGGACACAGACAGATACTTGCTCTCCAAGATACCTTCCATACTCTAAATCTATAATCCTACATATTATATACTTTTTCTCTGTCATGACATCATATTCAGTGCTGAGTTCATAACAGGCAATCAGATATTTGCTAACTTTTTAACCACCTAATTACTAATAAAAATTCTCTTAGATCATAGTGAAGTGAGTAATGACAATAGAATGATGATACCACTTCTTCATGAGTCTGTAAGATTTTAATACCTCTCAGTTGGAGAATTAGAGACTATAGATAGTCTACAAAACTATAAATTTGACTATACAAAAGGTTTGAAGCATAAGCCTATACTTCTTTTTAAAATATATAATGTTTAAAATACCAAGTAGCACATCAAAAATATACATTTAGATATAGTAATTTTTCAATATTTAACAATGTGGAACTGGTGGTATATGTTATCAAAGAATTTGAAAACTCAACAAGCTTTAGAACCTCTTTTGACTTTCAGTGTTCTCAATTGTGTTGCCTCCAGCACAGCCTTCCTATGTATACTTAACACCGTGTGTGGTACATTGAGCCCTTAATAAATGCTTGCTGACTTGACCTTAATCAGCTTCTACCTAACCATAACAGGAAAGTGGCGCAGATAATATGAAAGAGTGAAAAAATGCAGAGTATTAATAGTATTATATTGCATATTAAACTAGACAAAACCATTGCCTAATCCATAATTCTGCTATCTCCTCTGGGCCTTTCTTCCTACTCTTAAGAATCTGGAATGGCTTAATCTCCCTGTTGGTGAACTAATATACCACCTCACACTCTGTGAAATTTTCCCGCCTTTTTCCAATTTGAAATGATCTCTACTTCCCCTTATAAAATTTATTCGCCTTTGTGTATATTTATGATCTAAGGGTATTTCTGTATCTGCATTATCTCCCTTACTAAATTGTGAACTTGAAGGCAGAGGCCATGTCTTTTTGTTTATTTGTACATGCCCCAGCCCCTAGCACAGTACCTTATATATACTAGCTTTGTTGAATGATGTTTGTTAACTTTTCAACTGATTTATCTGGGTTACCTACAAATTAAAATCATAGTTCAGCTTCCTTTCACTGCCCCCCCCCAGTAATATATGATCAAAAAATTAAAATTAATTTTAATAGTTCCATAAATGAGACATAATTGGAAAGGTAGAAGAAGGGGAAGAATATGAGGACAAACAAAACATTGGTATATTCCAAAGAAAATTGTAAAGGTTATCTGTTTGGGTATATCTATACCTCTGTATCTCTTTATTAGTATATAAAACTGAGTTGACATTTCACTCTAGGATGTAGTCAGATGCACAGATAAACATGCAAATACTTCATTTTTTGCTTTTTCTAGTTCTGAATCTCTTCTGGCTTGACCCTATTTTCAGAAACCCAAAACCTTGGTAGAAGGAGGCAGCAAATCCTTGCACAATTGAGCAATACATTGAAAAAGCCTGAAAACATGCAATTTGTAACACTTGTGGACCTCCCACTTCTACGAAGGGGTAGGTTGAGGGTGTTTTCTCACAGCTCTTTATTCAAGTGATCTTTATAATTTTGTTAATTAACTTGGGTTTGTTTTTTTTGTGTGTGTGTTTTTGTACTTACTATGCATATTTTTTCTTGCCTCTGCTTATTTCACTTTGCATCAGTTCATATAGAGCTTTTCATGCTTCTCTATTCATCACATATATCATTTCTCACAGCACAGTAATATTCCATTACCTTCATGTACCACAGTTTGTTTAGCCATTCCCAAATCAATGAGCATCTACTTTGTTTCCAATTCTTTGCTATCGCAAAAAGTGCTGCTATAAATATTTTGGTGTATATGGAGACTTTTTTTTTTATTGATGACTTCCTTGGGGTACAAGTCTAGCAATGGAGTCTGATTCAAATAGTATGGATATTTTAGTCACTTTATTTGTGTTATTTCAGATAGCTTTTTAAAATGATCGCATCATTTCACACTTCCACCAGGATCATATTAGTGTGCCTGTCATTCCACAACTCTGCAATATTGAGTTTGGTAATTTTTTGTCATCTTGGTCAACTTGCAGGGTGTGAGGTAAAACCTCAGGGTTGTTTTGATTTACATTTCTCCCATTATTAGTGATTTGAAGCATTCTTTGTAGTTATTTTGAGAACCGTTGGTTCATCTCCCTTAATTACTTATCTGTGGGGGCATTTTAGCTTTTTTAAAAAATAGAACCTATTTTAAGTCAGAAGTTTGTGAGTATATATTCAGTGTTGGAATATAACAAGTGAGACTGAATTGGTTTTAAATAAGTAAAGTCTCTTGAAATTTTTTTTTTATGTATCAAAATGCAAATAGATTCAATTTTTGATTATCCTTTGTGGATTATCCACTTTGTGAATTATCTTACTAACCTGAGGTCTTTTGGTTTGTAGAATTAGGGAGGTTATAGGGTATTAGAGAAGGAGAATATATGAGTGAAGGAGAGAAAGTATGAGTATCTGACCACACTCTTAAACCAAACAAATTATCTTTGGATTTTCCTTTTTTCAAAATTGTATTTATATCTGTCTCCATTGATAGCGTTAATTGAGAGTTGACTACTCTAAGGTCTGAGGGCTTTAAACATTATTGACTGTTGTGGTTTGCAGATAACATTTCATATAAATTGGAGAATAAGGACTATTGGCAATAAAGTACCAAATTGCTACTTTTCTCATTCTAACAACTCATCTTTTCACCTTTCAGTGATTACAGTGTAATTTGACAGAAATGTTTGGGACGGAAGCATTAGTATAATAGATTGATAAAAAGAGTTTCATACTACTCTTTACAGAGTGCAGGGACTTTAATCTTTCCGTTAAGTCTAATATAGTGCCACATACATAATAAATTCAACATGGAATTATGTATTATTAATCATAGGATCATAGAATTTAGATCTGGAAGAGAATTTAGAAATCATCTTGTGAGTCAAGGTGGTGGAATAGAAGGAAGCAATGAAACTGAGCTCCCATCCATAACTCTTCTAAACATATCTATAAAATGCACCAGACCAAATCCTGATGGAGAAATCTAGAAGAAGTCACAGTGAGTCCTTTGGGCCAGGTTGGCATAGAGAGGCAGACACTGGAGACAGGGCTGAGGCAGGAGTACTTAGCCTATGGAGAACTCTGGCACCTGGGGAAAGACTGTATATTGGAGCAGACCCATATTGGGGCACTTTATTGGAGACAGGTGCCACTTGGCAACTTTGTCACCTTCTACCTTGTTCCAAGTTGAAGATACAGTTTAGAGTGAGAAGGGGACCCAGGTGGCGTACCATGTACTGAGAAAGAAGAAAGTTCAGAAAGCCAGTAGTACCAGTGATACAGCTCAGATCTCAGGCATAAAGCAGGATCTCACTTCTAACATCTAGTCCAGTCTTCAGAGGAATAACCAACACAGGAAACTCAGACCAAAGAGGAGTCTATAATTCTTCCACTTTGAATCAGTAATGCTTTCTAGCTGGCTAATGAATGTGGAGTCTAGTAGCAATGTACTATTGTATAGACCCAGACCTAGGTCAGGAAATTGCAGCACTCAGTCTTGGGGTGGGGTGGGTGGGGTATAGCAGTCGGACTTTGTGTTGGATCCAACCCCTTTTGGGAGCACTGAAAGCTTGTAGGTCACTAGCCTGTTTCTGAGAGCCTGGAATAAGACAGCACTCAGTCTCAACAAAGCAGCAACAGGACTAGCCCAGAACTTTCCTTTAGAAATGTGGCAAAGTCCAGCCCTAACATGAAGTCTAAAGTCAGGAAGTAGACTGGAAGAATGAGCAAACCAAAAAACAACCCCACTATAATGATATATTATGGTGGCAAGGATGCTTAAGACACAAATGCAGAAGAAAGAGAATGACTCCAAAACTGTCCTCAAGCAGTACCTCACAGAAACACATAGTTAAGGCATAGACTTCCTGAAATAGATGAGGCAAGAGTTAAAAAAGAGTTAAATCTTTTTACAATTCTCCAGTTGGTAAATGGTCAAAGGGTACGAATAGGCAGTTTTCAGAGGAAGGAATGAAGGCTATCTATAGTCACATGAAAAAATGCTCTAAATCAGTATTGGTTAGAGAGATGCAAATCAAAACATCTCTGAGGTACCACATCACACCTATCAGATTAGCTAACATGACAAAACAGGAAAGTGATAAATGTTGGAGAAGATGTGGGCAAGTTGGAACACTAACTCATTGTTGGTGGAGTTGTGAGCTGATCCAATCATTCTGGAGAGCAATTTAGAACTATGCCCAAAGGGCTATAAAAATGCACATACCCTTTGACCTAGCAATACCTCTTTGAGGGCTGTATCCCAAAGAGATCATAAAAATGGAAAAAGAACCCATATATACAAAAATATTTATAGCAGCTCTTTTTGTGGTGGCCAAGAACTGGAAATTGAGGGGATGCCCATCAGCTGGGGAATGGCTGAACAAGTTGTAATATATGAATGTAATGAAGTACTATTATGCTATGAGAAATGATCAGCAGGTGGACTTCAGAAAAACCTGGAAAGACTTCTATGAACTCATGCTCAGTGAAGTGAGCACGACAAGGAGAACATTGTGCATGGTAACGACCACAGAGTGTGATGACTGACTCTAATGGATTTGGCCTTTCTCAGCAATGCAAAGCCCTTGAAGAATTTCATCTACATTCCAGAGAAGGAACTATGGAGTCTGAATGCAGAGCAAAGCAGACTATTTTCTTTTTGTTTTGTTTCGTTTTTTTCTTTCACATGGTTCCTCCCATTTGTTCTAGTACTTTTATACAACATGACTAATGTGAAAATATGTTTAGTAGGAATGTATATGTAGAGCCTATATTGGATTGCATGCCGTCTTGGGCAGGGGAGAAGGGAGGGAGAAAATTTAAATTTATGAAAGTGAATGTTGAAAATTAAAAATAGAGAGATCTTTTTATAAATGGAATGAGAGTGCTTAAGGAAAAAAATGGAAAAAAACTGTGGAAAAAAATTGGAATGGGAATTAACAGTTTGGCACAAGAGGTACAAAACTTTGCCCAAACAACAAACTTCCTGAAAATTAAAATGGAACAAACAGAAGCCACATGACTTCATGAGACAACAAGAAATAATAAAGTCAAAAGGCTGAAAAAAAAATAGAAGAAAATGTGAAGTATCTCATAGCAAAAACAACTGACCTGGAAAACAGACTAATGAGGAAAAAAATTTAAGAATCACTGAACTCACTGAACGCTGTGACCAAAAGAGTCAAACATCCTATTATATGAAATCTGAAAAGAAAACTTCCCAGAGATTTAGAAGTAGAAGGCAAAGTGGAAATAGAACCCATTACTTAGCTTCTGAAAGAAACCCCAAAATGTAAATTCCCAGGAACACTGTAGCCAAAACCCAGAACTTCAGGTCAAAGAAAAAATACTGCAAGTAGCCAAAAAGAAAGTATTCAAGTACTGAAATGCCAGTCAGGATCACTCATGATTTACCAGCCACTGCAATAAAGTAATAGAGAATTTGGAATACAGTATTTCAGAAGGAAAAGGATATGGGATTACAGTCAAGAATAACCTACCCCAAAACTTGGTATAATCTACTACAGAGGAAAAATGGATTTTTAATGCAGTTGAGCATTTCTTAGCACTCCTGGTGAAAAGACCAGAGCTGCGGAGAAACTTTGAAATTCAAACACAGGAGTGAAGAGAAACACGAAAAGGTAAAGGACTAAACAAGGATAAATTGCTTATATTCAAATATGGGGAGGTGATACCTATTTCCTCTGAACCCTATCATCATCAGAGTTCATAGGGGAATTCAGTTAGATGAGTTCTGAGAGTAGTTCTGTTATGTCTTGGTGATCTTAAGGAAAGAATAGAAAGAGAGGAAAAGACTACAGGGTGGAAGGTGGCAAAGGCAAAGAAAAGTAAAATTACCTCTCACAATCAGGGTGCAGCAAGTAGCTATTTTTAAACAGAATAGGAAGAGGTAGGGGAGGACGGTTAAACCTCTCCACTGAACTGGTCAAAAGGAGGAGGAATACACACAGAGAGTTGGGTACAAAAATCCATTTCACTCAACAGGAAAATTGGAGGGAAAAGGCGGAAGGAGAGGGGGAAGAGAGTTCGATGGAGTGTAGATTGAATGACAGAAGCCAAAAAGCCTCATGTGGATGTGCAAAATATTTTAACTCTTTGAGGTGGCAAAGTATGGGAATCTGGAGTAATGCCCATAAGTTAGGGAATTGATAAATAAGCACAATAGTCTTGTGCTGAACTTTTGTTAGTATAGTGACCAGCCACTTTTCTGGAGGACTAATAATGAAACATATGCTGCCTACTTACTAATAAAGAGGTGAAGGACTCATTGCAGAATGAGACTAGTACTATTCACAGTCTTACACTAATTTATATAAGGTTTGACATGCTAAATCAGCGCAAGCTTTGGCTGCCATTTCTCTGCTTGGCAAGGGTATGAAATATTTACTAGCTCAGTAAGTTCCTAGGCTTTGTTGGGCTCCTTATTGTGGTGATTGCCTTACATCAGTTAAACTTTAGTAGAAAATTGGTATAGTGTTCATATTTTCCCCTTGATCCATTTTCCATATTTTCACATCACTGGTTCTTTCCAAAGTTACTAAGTCTCTCAGTTGCCAAATCTAACGTCCTTTTCTCAGTTCTCATTCTTTTTAACTTCTCTGTACCCTTTGACACTGTCAGTTTCTTCTCTTTGATACTTTCTTCTCTTTAGGTTTTCGTGACACTATTTTCTCCTGATTCTCCTATCTCTCTGACTAATCCTTCTCTATCTCTTTTGCTGGATATCCCATCTAGGTCATACCCACTAACTGTGTATACAACAGGGTTGTGGCTTGGTCCCTCTTCTCCTTTACCTCTATGCTATTTCACTTGGAGATCTCATAAGCTCCTGTGGATTCAGTTATCTCTATGCTGATGATTCTCATATCATCCACTACTACTACTACTGCTACTGCTACTGCTACTGCTACTGCTACTGCTACTACAACAGCAATGACTACTACTACAATAACTACTAATAGCTAACATTTATATTGTGCTTACTGTGTGCCAGACACTGCCAAGTACCTTGATCCTCACAACAACCCTGGGAGGTAGGTGCTAGTTTTTATCCTCATTTTACAGGTGAGGAAACTAGGCACATAGGTTAAATGACTTGCCTAAGGCCATATGGCTAGTGTTTGAGGATGAATCTGAACTCAGACTTTCCTGACTGCAGATGTCTTACAGTCATCTTCAACTCAACATATCCAAAACTGAACTCGTTATCTTTCCCCCAGAAATGCTCCACTCTTTCTAACATCCCTTTATTGTAGAAAGCATCACCATCTTTTGAATCACACAGGCTTACAACCCGAGGTGTCATCCTTTACTCCTCACTGTCTTTCCCTACTATACTACCTTCCTTCTCCCCAGCAGTTCCCCCAATCCAGTCTGCTGCTATGCCCTGTCACTTCTAACTTAACAACTTCTTTGGTATTCACCCATTTGTCTTTGACACTGTCACTACTTTCATAATCTAAGTCCTGGGCTGTTTCAATAGCCTGCTGTTTGGATTCAGGTCCCTCCAGTCTGTCCTCCATTCACCTATCAAAGTGATCTTCCTAAGGCTCAGATCTGACATACTCCATAAACTCCAGTGTTTTCCTAATCACCTCCAGAATCAGATGTAAAATCCTCTGTTTTTCAAAGCTTGGTAACCTAGCTTCCCTCCATCCTGTTTCCAATCTTATATATTATATGCCCCCTCCGCCCCGTGATTCAGTGACATTGGATTCCTTGTTTTTCAAACAAGGTACTACATTTCCTGACTTCCGTTTTCACTGGTTTTCTCCCAAATCTAGAATTTTCCCTCTTCATCTTTGCCTCCTGGCTTCCTTCAAGCCCCAGCTAAAATCTGACTTTCTATAGGAAACGTTTCCTGCTTCCTCTAAATTCCAATCTCTTCTCTGTGTGATTATCTACAATTTAGTCTGTATATATCTTGTTCGTAAATAGATGTTAGCATCTTGTTTTTTGAGATTGAGGACTGTCTTTCTTTGTATCCCCAGTGCTTAACATAATGCCTGGCAATAGTAGGTGCTTAATAAATGTTTATTGACTTAATAAATGTTTGACTAGTCGGTGGTTTTATTTATGTGACAAGTTGTCTCTTTATAATTTGGTGTTGATTTTGTTTTGAATTGTTAAAAGTTAATATTCCAATTTTATAGAGACATCTAATTCAGAAATGATTCCCATATCAGTAACCAGTCATTTCCTCTCTGATTACATAGTTCCACCACCACCTGCTCCTTCCTCTCTGTCTCTCTCACTGATGGCATGTAGTGGGTGTAAATCTTCTGTATAGTCTTCCTTATAGCCTTTGAGTTCTTTTTCTTGATCCTGATACTTTTTCAGCAGTTTTTGCCATCTATCCTTATGCCAACTTTGCATTAAAATCACTGAGTATTAAAGTATGCGTTGATTTAATTTGGAGGGTCCTATCAAGTTCTTAGGTAGGAAGGAAATAAACATTAAGTGCTTTAAAATATTATCTCAGTTTGTTCCTCCCAGTAATCCTGGGTGGTAGGTAGTATTATTAACCTTATTTTACAGTTGGGGAAGCTGAGGCAGTTGTGTGACCCTGGGTCATTTGCCCAGGGTCACACAAGCAGTAAGTGCCTGACGTTGGATTTGAATTTGTGGTTTCCTGACCCCAGGCCCATTGCTCTATGCACTGTGCCACCTAGGTGCCTCAAGTGGAATTTCTTTACCTTGTCAACAAATGGTAGAACAGATAATTCCTATAAAGATTAATGGAAGAACCAAATTAGAATGGAGTTGGGTGTGTATTTTTAAGGGAATTGTGGAAAAATTTATTAATAGGAAATTTAGGGAAAAAGGAAATTATTAAAAGCTTTAGGTAAAAAGGTTTTAGAAGTAGGAATCATTTAGTTCTTTTAATATTATTGCTTATTATAATTTTATTTAAAAATGTAGATCTTAATGAATCCTTTGAAAGGCTTTGGCATAAATTTAGTATACTGTATTACAACCTACTATTTTTATATCTTAGACACATGCATTGAAGCTTAAAAAAAGTAACAGTATTTTTCAAACAAGTAGGCTATTATTATTTAATCATCTGGGCTACTAGAGTAAATGTCTTTTGGTAGGCAAATTTTTCCCTCAGTGGTGCTTTATTTTCTATCAAGTCTATCTCCTATTCAGTGACATAAGCAAGAGTGATTTTTCTATGCATTGTTAGTCAGAAACTGCCGCACTTTTAACTATTTCAAGACAAATATTTGTTCCATGAGTTGTAGTAGATAATGTACAATACAAAAGAAGAATAAGACATAGGCCCTGCCTATAAGGAGCTGATAATTTAATTTGGGAGACAAGACATTTACACTTGGAATAATTACAAAATTAAGCAGCTGTGGTCTGTATCACTGTCTGCATTATTGGAAGGAATGAATTATTCTGAATAGTGCATTTTGCTAGGGAAAAGCTGGAGTTTTGCCCTTTTAAGAAGCATTTTTTTAAAATTTAAGAATTTTGGGTGGAAATCTTTCAAGGAGGGTGAGTTGTATAGGAGAGAATTGGGAGAATTTATACTAGCCTCAACTTCCTACACACTAGCTACATGTCTGAGCAAGTCATTCTACCTTGCCAAGACCTCTGATTCTTATTCTAAAATGGATGGGTCCCTTCCAATTTAGTATCTATATAATATATGCTTATGTTTATTCTACTACTAGCCTTTTTAAACAAAATATTCAGCATGAATTTTTCTTGATGACTTAATCATAATTATAAATATAAGTTTATTGTCCTTCATTGTAATAGAATGAGACACTCAGTGCTTCATTTTTGTTGTTCATTTGTTCAGTCGTGTCCAACTCTTCATGATCCTATGGACCATATCACATCAGGCCCTTCTATCCTCCACTGTCTCTCAAAGTCTGTCCAAACTCATGTTCGTTGCTTCTGCATCTTCTGCCTTCCCCTTCTCGCTTTGCCTTCAGTCTTTCCCAACATCAGGATCTTTTGATCCGGTGAGTCCTGTCTTGTCATTATGTGGCTAACGTGTTTAAGTTTCAGCTTCAGTCTTTGTCAGTCCAAGGAGTAATCTGAATTAATTACTTTAAGTATTGACTGATTTGATCTCCTTGCTGTCCAAGAGACTCTCAAAAATCTTCTCTACCACCACAATTCAAAAGTGTCAATTCTGTGCTCAGCTTTGCTGATAATCCATCTCTCATACATTGCTACTGGAAAAACCATAGCTTTGACTGTATGGACCATTGTTGCCAAGATGATGTCTCTGCTCTTTAGCATGCCATCCAGATTTGCCATAGTTTCCTCCCAGGGAGCAAGTGTCTTTTAATTTCATTACTTCAGACTGCAGTGATCTTTCACCCCAAGAATATAAAATCTGACACTACTTCTGTTTCTTCTTCTATTTCTTCTCTCTCTATTTGACACAAAGTGATTTTTAAAATATTAAGCTTCAAGCCAGCATTTTATAGTCTGCTCTTTCACCCTCATCAAGAGGCTTCTTAGTTATTCTTCACTTTCTGCTGTCAAAGTGGTGTTGTCGGCATAGCTGAGATTGTTGATATTTCTCTTGGCAACCTTAATTCTGGCTTTTGATTGTGCTCTATCCCCTATGGTAAAGGGACTTAGCCTTATGTGCTTTTTATATTTTTTTTTTCTGCCCTCATTGTTAACATCATTTCTCCCTTTTATCACTGTCTGCCAGTAGCTATCCTCCCTCTACTTCTAATTTGCATTTTCTAAGCTGTTGTCAATTTGAAAACCTTATAACCAGGTTTATTAAAGTTGCATTTAGAATAGGAGTAAATAAATAGATTTTCATAGGAGAGCCCTCTTAGGCCTTACTAAAAAAAAGTGGAGGGACTTTGGTGCATGGAATTTATAAAATCTGTTTTGACCCTTTAACATCATTTTTTGTTTCTAGGTGCTTGGGCATTTTCTGGATAGGGAGATTGTCAAGTTGAATTCAGTATGTGATGTGTAAGCATTAAGAACAGTACACATTTGGATTGTGAGCTTCTCCATTAGATTGTGAGCTCCATGAGGGCAGGGACTCTTTTTTTGTCTCTTTTTGTATTCAAAGTGCTTAACACAGTGCCCAATACTTAGTTGGAGCTTAATAAATGTTTATTGATTTTAGTACAAGATAATCAGGCAATCCCAAACTTTTAAGATCTAGTTTAGTAGATGGTTATTAACAGATTATGTTCTAGCCAAAGTGAAACTTGTAGTTGTTACTTAAAGCTTTCCATTTTCCTTACACAGTACTCCGTTTCTCATCTCTGTGCCTTTGCACAAGTTACCTCCCACGTCTGCAATGTACTCCCCTCGTTTCTACCTCAGAAAATCTCGTCGTCTTTCGGGGACCCTCTCCAACTGCATTAGTTACTTTCTAAATATCTTATATTTTATTTCTCATGTGGCTTTCCCCCAGTACAATGTAATCTTGACAACAGGGATTGTTTAGTTTTTATCTTTGTGTTCTCAGTGCCTGTCACAAAGTAGTCCCTTAATAAATGCTTGCTGAATTGAATTGTTAAAGTAAGAAAAAGAACTGTCTCATCTGTAAAATAAGAGGGTTTGTTTTACTAAATGATCTCGAAGAGCTCTCTTGAAAAAAGAGAATAGACGCATAAGTTAGTGAAAAAGCATCCTCTACCTGTTTAACAACATAATTTTTTTTCTTTTTATACACTTAACATTTTTTTTATAAATTTATTTAACATATTTAGTTTTCAACATTGATTTTCACAACAGTTTGAATTACAAATTTTCTCCCCATTTCTACCCTCCCCCCCACTCCAAGATGGCATATATTCTGGTTGCCCTGATCCCCAGTCAGCCCTCCCCTCTATAACCCCCTCCCCTCTCATCCCCTTTTCCCTTCCTTTCTTGTAGGGCAAGATAAATTTCTACGCCCCACTGCCTGTGTATCTTATTTTTTAGTTGCATGCAAAAACTTTTTTTTTTGTTTTTTGTTTTTGAACATCTGGTTTTAAAACTTTGAGTTCCAAATTCTCTCCCCTCTTCCCTTCCGACCACCCACCCTCCCTAAGAATTCGAGCAATTCAACCTAGTCCACATGTGTATCGTTATGTATAACCCTTCCACAATACTCATGTTGTGAAAGACTGACTACATTTTGCTCCTTCCCAACCCATCCCACTTTATTGAATTTTCTCCCTTGACCCTGTCCCCTTTCCAAAGTGTTTGTTTTGATTACCTCCACCCCCATCTGCCCTCCCCTCCATCATCCCCCCCCTTTTATTTTTATTTTTTTTATCTTCCTCCCTCTTCTCTCCTGTGTGGTAAGATACCCAACTGAGTATGTATGGTATTCCCTCCTCAGGCCAAATCTGATGAGAGCAAGGTTCACTCATTCCCCCCTCAGCTGCCCTCTCCCCTCCTCCCACAGAACTGCTTCCTCTTGCCACCTTTATGCGAGATAATCCACCCCATTCTATCTCTCCCTATCTCCCTCTCTCAGTATGTTGCTCTCTCATCCCTTAATTTCATTTTATTTCTTTTAGACATCTTCCCTTCATCTTCAACTCACCCTGTGTCTGCTCACTCTCTTTTACATATGTATATATATATATATACACACACACACACATACATATACATACACACACATATATATACATACATACACATACATACATATACACATAGATATATACATACATACACATTCACATATATATATATATAAACATATATATGCATATTCCCTTCAGCTATCCTAATACTGAGGTCTCATGAATCATACATGTCATCTTTCCATGTAGGAATGTAAACAAAACAGTTCAACTTTAGTAAGTCCCTTGCATTTTCTGTTTCGTGATTACCTTTTCATACTTCTCTTGATTCTTGTGTTTGAAAGTCAGATTTTCTATTCAGTTCTGGTCTTTTCACTGAGAAAGCTTGAAAGTCCTCTATTTTATTGAAAGTCCATATTTTGCCTTGGAGCATGATACTCAGTTTTGCTGGGTAGGTGATTCTTGGTTTTAATCCTAGCTCCATTGACCTCCGGAATATCGCATTCCAAGCCCTTCGATCTCTTAATGTAGAAGCTGCCAGATCTTGGGTTATTCTGATTGGGTTTCCACAATACTCAAATTGTTTCTTTCTGGCTGCTTGAAGTATTTTCTCCTTGATCTGGGAGCTCTGGAATTTGGCGACAATATTCCTAGGAGATTTCTTTTTGGGATCTATTTGAGGAGGAGATCGATGGATTCTTTCAATTTCTATTTTGCCCTGTGGCTCTAGAATATCAGGGCAATTCTCCTTGATAATTTCTTGAAAGATGATATCTAGGCTCTTTTTTTGATCATGGCTTTCAGGTAGTCCAATAATTTTTAAATTATCTCTCCTGGATCTATTTTCCAGGTCAGTGGTTTTTCCAAGGAGATATTTCACATTATATTCCATTTTTTCATTCCTTTGGTTCTGTTTTATAATGTCCTGATTTCTCATAAAGTCACTAGCTTCCACTTGCTCCAATCTAATTTTTAAAGTAGTATTTTCTTCAGTGGTCTTTTGGACCTCCTTTTCCATTTGGCTAATTCTGCCTTTCAAGGCATTCTTCTCCCCATTGGCTTTTTGGAGCTCTTTTGCCATTTGAGTTAATCTATTTTTTAAGGTGTTGTTTTCTTCAGTGTATTTTTCAGTATTTTTTTGGGTCTCCTTTGGCAAGTCATTGACTTGTTTTTCATGGTTTTCTCGCATCCTTCTCATTTCTCTTCCCAATTTTTCCTCTACTTCTCTAACTTGCTTTTCCAAATCCTTTTTGAGCTCTTCCATGGCCTGGGACCAGTTCATGTTTTTCTTGGAGGCTTTTGTTGTAGGCTCTATGACTTTGTTGTCTTCTTTAGGCTGTATGTTTTGGTCTTCTTTGTCACCAAAGAAAGAATCCAAAGTCTGAGACTGAATCTGGGTGTGCTTTCGCTGCCTGGCCATATTCCCAACCGACTAACTTGATCCTTGAGTTTTTCAGTGGGGTATGACTGCTTGTAGACTAAAGAGTTCTATGTTCCACGTTTGGGGGGGAGGTGCCAGCTCTGTCACACCAGCACTACTCCTTCCCCAAGAACCCCCAGCCCGGGCTGGGCTTAGATCTTCAGCAGGCCGTGCACTCCTGCTCTGATCCGCCACTTAATTCCTCCCACCAGGTGGACCTGGGGCCAGAAGCAGCAGCAACTGTAGCTGCCCCACCTCCGCTGCGAACCGCAAACTAACCCGCAAACTAACCTTCTCCGCAGTCTTTGGTGTTTGTGGATTGAGAAGTCTGGTAACTGCCACAGCTCACATATTCAGGGCGCTAGGGGCCCCATCCGCCCAACTCCAAGTTTGGTTGTTCCACGCCGCTCAGGCTGGGCTCTGCTCCACTCCGTTCCCAGCTCCCAGCTTCCAGCTCCGTGTGGGATAGACCTCACCCAGAGACCATCCAGGCTGTCCTGGGCTGGCGCCCTGCTTCCCTCTGCTGTTCTGTGGGTTCTGCTGTTCTAGAATTGGTTCAGAGCCATTTTTTATAGGTTTTTGGAGGGACTCGTAGGGAGCTCACACTAGTCCCTGCTTACCAGCCGCCATCTTGGCTCCGCCCCCCTACACTTAACATTTTAACAAACACATACTTCAACATATGCAAAACATAAAAGGTTTACATGCAGAACTGTAAACTTTTTCCGCATACAATGAAAAATATTTTTTATATTTAACTGTAGAATAAATTGCCCTGGTTATGTGTCTTCTTCTGAACTTCTTTCTGCTCTCTTCTGTGTATTTTTTCAATGTTTGGTCTCTTTTTTTTCCTTTCTTTCCTTCCCCTTTTGCCACGTCACGACCTACCAGCAACTTTTCTCCCTCTCCCAAATAGAACCTTTCTTTCATATAGGAGTACATAATTATATGAACAAATCAAATCAACACATTGTCTACGTTTGGAAATGAATGTGTCATTCTTCACTTCTAGTCCATTACTTCTCTACCAAGACAAGCATGCTTCATCATCAATTTTCTGAAGTCATGATTGGTTATTGCACTGATAATTCTTACAAAATTGTTTTCCCTTAAATCATTGTGTGCATTATGTAAATGTCGTTCTCTTGGTTCTTCTCATGTCACTATTAAAAAAATTGTACAAGTGTTTCCAAGTTTCTTTAAATCCATCTCTTATAGCACAATAATATTCTTTGACATTTAGATGCCATAATTTTAGACAGTTCCTGATTGAAAGTCATCCACTTAGTGTCCAGTTCTTTACTATAATAAAAAAAGCAAGTACTTTGGAGTTCTTTCCTTAACTTTTCAGGGGTATATGCGTAGTAGTGGCATTGCCAGATGCCACTTTGGAGTACTTTGGAGTTCTTTCCTTAACTTTTCAGGGGTATATGCGTAGTAGTGGCATTGCCAGATGCCACTTTGGAGTACTTTGGAGTTCTTTCCTTAACTTTTCAGGGGTATATGCGTAGTAGTGGCATTGCCAGATGCCACTTTGGAGTACTTTGGAGTTCTTTCCTTAACTTTTCAGGGGTATATGCGTAGTAGTGGCATTGCCAGATGCCACTTTGGAGTACTTTGGAGTTCTTTCCTTAACTTTTCAGGGGTATATGCGTAGTAGTGGCATTGCCAGATGCCCACTGGTAGCTTTTGAGATATAACTCTAAATTGCTTTCCACAATAGTTGGATCAATTTACGGCTCACCAGCAGTGCATTAGTGTGGTAGTCTTCCCATAGCCCCTCCAAACAATTGCCATTTTCATCTTTTGCTAAGTTTGTCAATCTGATGAATGCAAGGTGGAACTTCAGAGTTATTTTAATTTTCATTTTTCAGTGATTTTGGAGCATTTTTTTCCCCATATAATTGTTGACAGCTTTTGTTTCTTTTGAGAACCATTTGTTCATAATCTTTAACCATTTATCTGTGGGGAAATTGCTCTTTTTATATATCTTGAATACCACACCTTTATCAGAAAAGTTGCTACAGATTCCCCCCAGATAACTTTCTTTTCTAATTCTGATTGCGTTGATTGTACAAAAGCCTTTCAATTTATGTAATTGAACTCACCTGTTTTTCTTCTGTGCTACCGTGATCCTGGTTTTGGTAAAAATTTTTCCCTCATTTTTGGTTGGGAAAAGTATCTCCTTGTCTCTAATTTTTTTATGATATGACATTTTATACCTTGTTTATGTATCTGTTTGGAACTTATTGAGGTGAATTGTTTGAAATGTTGATGTAAACCTAATTTCCACAGTATGGTACAACAGAAAATCCTGAGCCTGGACATCAGGATACTTGTGTTTTAGTTCTTCCTCTGTGTTCATTGGGCAAGTGAAGGGGATATATGAGATAATTTCCAGATCCGTTCTAGGAACAATCATGTACGTTGTGATTTTTTTAGATTAGGAAACGAGACTGAGAGGTTGTGATTTGATTTGCTTAAGTCACTTAAGCAGAAGACCAGGTCTTCTGTTGCATCCCTTGCACTTTTTGCACTCCACCGGATTGCTGCATTGCTTCTCTCTCATATTAATACAATAATATTACAGATGAATTCACTTAGAGTTTTTTGATAATCCTTAAATTATAATTCTTTTATATCCATGCAGTAGAGATTAATAGCCAGAAAGGACATTAGAGGCTTTATAATGCCACTCTTTTTTTAGAGATAAAGAAACTGAGGCCCAGAGAGATTAAATTATTTGCTAGAGATCACATTGGGTAATGAGTGGAGCAGACCCAGTTGAAGTTTGAATAAACAAATACAGCCAATGTAATGGTTAATATAGTTTTACTTCATATGATTTTTTGGTTTTATTGTGTATAGTGACTATTGGAAGATATTTTTTCTAAACCTTGGTTATAGTATTTGGCATTGGTGATTAAACCTTTACTCTTCTTACTAGTGTTTTTATTTTTATCCTTTTAAATATTGCTGGCTACTCATGTTTGATATTTGTGAAATCTGTATCTTCATCTAATTAAAAATAATTTGCACCTGCTTAAACTTTTTGTTTATATATTGCTTTATATTTTAAAAAACATTTAATTTCCCTCCAAGTTGCATATAAAGACAAGTTTTAACATTCATTTAAAAAAAATTTTTGAGTTCCAAATTTTTTCTCTGCCTCCCTCACCTCCCCCTTTCCTGACACCGTAAGCAATTTGTTATGTTATATGTGTTCAGTCATGCAAAACATATTATCATAGTACTCATGTTGTGAATGAATGCACAGATCCAAAGTTTTTTAAAAAACCTATGAGAAAATACAGAAAATGAAAAATAGTACGCATTCAGACTCTATCAGTTCTTTCTTGTGGAGCTGGATAGCATTTTTCATCCTGAGTCCTTTGGAATTGTCTTAGATCATTTTATTGTTAACAATAGCTAAGTCATTCACAGTTGATCATCATACAATATTGCTGCTGCTATGTACAGCACTCTCCTGGTTCTGCTCACTTCATTTTCATCATTTCATGTAAGTCTTTACAGGTTATTTTGAAATCTGCCCACTTGTCACTTCTTATAGCACAGTAATATTCTACTATATTCATATACCACAATTTATTCTGCTATTCCCCAATTGATGGGCATCCCCTCAATTTCCAATTCTTTGCCAGCACAAAAAGTTACTATAAATATTTTTTGCACAAATAGGTCCTTTCCCCTGGTTTATATTTTTCGAAACAGTTTCCCATACATTTTATCATTTTAATCTCAATAACATACTTAAGGGCATGGAAAGTACACCTAACCCAGCACAAAATTGATGCCTGCTGACAATTGAATGCCTTTCCCCCCATTACAGCTAACAATTGGTGTTAAGAAAAGAAGTTAGAGTCCTTACTTATGTCTTAGTTAACTGTTAATTTCCTGATACTAGTTGCTTTTTGGTTCCAACTATTCACTGAAAACATTGCCAAAACATTTTTTTTAATCTTTCAAATGTGATTCTCTTGTTTCTGTGTAATGCGCCAACTGTCAAGGGAGGGTAGGAGGAGAGAGGGCTTACTTTCTGATGAGTAAACTAATAATTCTTTGTATAAACGTAAATTTCTTTTAAAGAAGAATATCAGCTTTTTAAGTTAGGATTACTTAAGTAGCTAATAAGAGACTAACTAGAACTATAATGATTTTATGATCTTTTGTTTATCTCAAGGTTAAGATAAAATTGTCTTCCCCTCAGATGGGGTATGATCTGAATTCTGGGAAGTTTGAAATTTTGGAAATAATTAAAACTAACAGCTGAACTAATAAATTCTTTTTATGTAAGGTTTCCCTGATGACACTCCAGAAATTATCACTTGTTTCTCTGCATAGTTTAAGCCATCTGCTTGCTATCACTCCCCTCTGTCCTTCACTTAAAAAAAGGGGGGCAACCCTCTAAGGTAACTTTATATGACTTTGTTTGGATTGTACAAAAACGTTATGACTGGCATCATTCAAATGAGGGAAGAGGGTGTGGAATTCCTGTGTTATGGTAAGAGGAGTCTTAAAGAGAAGGATGGCTATGTTGCTAAATATCTTAAAGTAGAAATTGGAGAAACTAGCATTTGTGCTGTTTCTTTGTGTTTCCTGTATCATTCTGCAGTCTGATTTTTAGAGCCAGAGCAACTTTCAAATAAAATGTGGCTAAGGCTGGCAGAAAGATCTTAATTTCTCTATGGCCTAATATGAGCCATTACAATGAAGTTTACTTGTCTTTAATTTGCCCTACGTGTGTGCTTCTGTTTAAAGTTGCTAAGGCCCTAGAATCCAGCTCTTGAAGCAATCGGCTGTACTTCCTTCAGCTTTGGTTTGTATTAGGGCAATTACCTTCTAAGTGATTCGTATGAATACTTGCCTCATTTCTGCAGGATTTCTTTTCATGTGTAAGAGTACTGCATATTAGCTGCTGCTTAGCTGTATCTAGATTATAGTCGTGTCCCACTGCTCCATTGAATAGACCTTCCCTCCAGTTCTGTAGTAAGCATAGACATAAGTAAGCGACACCTGGTGGTTGCTGGTTGACCTCATAGGAGGGAAGAGAGAACATAAAACTACAGTTAAATGTAGTAAGTTTTTTAAGGGAGAGGACGTCTTCATTTGTGTCTTGATCCTTAGAGTAGGTGCCTTGAATATATTAGCCAACTAATGTTAATTAAATTGAAATTTTGATACTTCCCCCTTAATTCACTGCCTCTTTCCTTCTAAATTCTGTAGTTAGATACCAACTCCATACATTAGAAAGGCAGTACATATATTCATAATAGCTATTCTTCTAAGCTTATCTTCTCCACTGGTTTTGGGCAAAGGTGGTTATGATCCACATGTACATGGAGGAAATTGCAAAACTATGGGCATATAATATTTGTTGTTCAGTCGTTTCAGTTGTATCTGACTCTTCATGATCCCATTTCGGGTTATCTTGGCAAAGATACTGGAGTGGTTTGCAATTTCCTTCTCCAACTTGTTTTACAGATGAACTGAAGCAAACAAGGTTAAGTGACTTGCCCAAGGCAACATAGTAAGTTTCTGTGGCCAGATTTGAACTTGGAAAGATTAGTCTTCCCGACTCTGGGCCCAGCATTATATCCATTGGGTCAGCACATATGGTATAGTTGCCAGCATATCTACAACAACCCAAGAGTGTTGGTCTTTGATTTTCCCACGTATTAGTTAATTAGCCAGTGCCACATATCTTTATGCTCCCTTGTCTAGCACTGTCTACACCCTCTTTATACAGTCTGAACTTCTTGCTATCCCTTGAAAGACTGCTTTGTGGTAATGGACACTTTGTTTACTTCTGTCTCCATTAAACCTCTGGTGTTGAGTCACCTATACTAGCTCATATGTTATCAGAACTCGTGCCAGAAGGGATAAACTGCTGAATCCTCTATCTCAGCTTATTGAGACCTCTTTAATCATCATAATAATTATTATTGTAGCTAACATTTATATAGCACCTACTAAGTGCCAGGCACTATGCTAAGTAAACGATTTACAAATATTGTCTTATTTGGTATGAATTGTGTACAGGCTTAAATTAGCCTTAACCACCAAGAGCTTCTCTCCCTTGTAAAGTGAGGCCCTTTTACTGTTAACCTTCACAGTGAGGAAGAAGTTAGTAACCCTTCTCCTGGATTATGTGATTCAAGATTTTGGTTGTTTAGAGTGGTTTTAAGACTCATTCATACCTGTGTGCTAAGTTCAGGAAAAGCACATTAACCTTAACTTAGGGAAAGGGCTCACTTCACACGTTCCATTAGTACTTCTCACCAGCTTCTAGTAAACAAGCCCTGGAATAGGTCTGATGTCAGGAATTTTTTTTTTTAATTTTCTCATTTTTATTTAATATTTTAGTTTTCAACATTGATTTCCACAGGATTTTGAGTTAACAAATTTTCTCCCCATTTCTGCCCTCCCTCCATTCCAAGATGGCATGTATTCTGATTGCCTCATTCCCCAGTCAGCCCTACCTTCTGTCATCCCCACTCACCCCCCATCCCCTTTCCCCTTTCTTGTAGGGCAGGATAGATTTCTATGCCCCATTCCCTATATATCCTGTAGGAAAGTTTTATTAATAGAGCTGTTCAGAAGTGGAATGGGTTGCCTTGAGAGGTCATGGGTTCCCCATTCTTGGAAATTTTCAAGCAAGAGGTTGGGTTAACCATTTGGGAGGTATGTTCTAGTGTGGACTTTTTTGTGCACAGGTTGGGCTAGTTGGCTGCTGAGATTGTATTACTTTGTCGGGTCCATGTAGTGGATTGTGAGTAGAGCATAGGGGTCAGATGGTAAGAGTAATTCAGGGTTGACATTTGGTAAAATTTTTTAAGTTTTTTTTAAATTCTGAAATTAAACACCAAATAAAATGGTCATTTCCATATAAATAGAATAGAAAAAGACTTTTATGTTGAATTATGGATTTTTATTATGTGTAGTTTGCTAGTGGCAAAGCTTGACTCGTAACTACACAAGTTATTAAAGGATTTCAGAGTGGAAGACAATGTGGAGTTGAATTGGTAAATAGATTGAAATTGAGAAAAAGAAGATCAAGTGTTGAGGAAGATGGTAAGCTCAGATCCTAAACTTATTGAGAAAGGTTGGGTGATTGGAGTGCTAATAGATAGTAGTTACCATGGTCTTGATTTTGGTGATGTATTTTAATAGTCAGATTCAAAAAGAAGAGGTCGTCTAGTGGTCATGGCCTAGTAAGACATAGTGAGTAGTGGGAAGTAAGGAGTATTCTGACTATCCTCTTCAGGTCCATGGTGTGTTTGTCCCGGGGAGGGTGTGGTAATGGTGTGAGAGGAAACGAAGCTAGTGCTTGAGAAGATGGTTAGGGATATAGTGTAATCTGGGGGAAGCCAAATCTCTGAGTGCTAGAAGATGGAAGGTGCATGAGAGAACTAGAGGTTCAAAATGAAGAGGGACATTGTTAGGCATTCCAGAGGGCACAATGGAAGGTGCATCAGAGTTGGAGGGGCAGGACATGGAAAGAGTAGTGATAGTAAGATGGGCTATAAAGGCTATAAAAACTTAAATAAAGCCTTCTCAGATACCTGAGACATTTAAATTATACGATGCTGATAACTGGCTTTTCCTTCCGGACAACTTATATTTTACCTGGCCCAGAGTCCTGTGTTTTTTTCTCACTTGTCAGTCTTCTCCGTTCCCTTACACTCCTCACCCCTGTTTCTTCATCTGTAAAATGGGGATAATGCATGTACCATATATCTCACTGAGTTAGAATTAAATGAGGTAATGTATGTAAAGTGTTGTACAAATCTTAAAAGTCAAACACAGATGCCAGTTACTGTTATTAAGATGGAAGTAGTTGAAGTTAGGTACTATTTCAGGAGACAAAAGGCCTGAGGACTGGAATTTTAGATTAAAGGGCAGGAGGAGTAAGGGCTTCGTCAGAGAAATAAAAAGATGAATTGACTTGAGACCAGAAAAAGAGAAGACTCAATGTTAGTGCCTTTAGAAATTGTCTCCTTTTTATCCTGTATACATCCAGTCGATTGTCAACTTTTGTGGAGATAAGATTCCTGGAAAACTCGTAGAAGTCAAAAAAAAAATGGCGATGCATTGAACCTATGGGAAATATGGGGGGTAGGTTCTTACCACCAAAACCAGTAATCTTTCACTTCAGATTGCTAAAAGTACTATTTCTAACCCAGTTTATCCTTCTATTCTCTATACTAATTTTCTGCCATGGACCCCAGATGGATCTCTTTCCTCACCCCTTTTCAGCTCCTTTTTCTGTATTGTTTTCTCTCGTTAGAATTTAAGCTCCTTAAGGGCAGGTGCTATCTTTTTCTTATATTTTATTCCTAGCACTTAACATTGTATCGGATATATATTAAGTGTTTAATAAATATGTTTTTTATGCTATAAAATCTTGTGATCCCAGTATTGATTACAGTTTTATTGTGGTATAATTGTAAAGGTTGTATTTAGACTTTCTGCCTTTTAAAAAATATATATTTATAATTTCTCTGTGTCCTAATCTATTTTTATGAAAGTTCTAGTGATAATGAAATATATTTTTATAATATTTTTGTTCAGAAGACTCCATGAAACCTGCACTATGCTTTGGGGGCATCATTGCCATACAGAACTTGAGTTTTAAAGGCAAATAGTGACAACATGCAATGAATATACAGGGATCTCTTTACCATGGTATGGTGAACAAGGCCATTTTTTTCTTTACTGTGTATTGCTGCAAATGTGCTCTTGCCAATGAGGGAGTGAAAGTGAAATTGCTAATAAAAGCACAGTAATGCTTAAAGTCATGAAAGTTAAACACGTGTACGAATGTTGAAGATTAATATATCTTGTTTGTACATAGTTGTTTATATGTTGTCTCCCCCATTAGATTGTGAGCTCCTTGAGGGCTTGGTACACAGCAGGCACTTAATAAATGTTGGCTTGATTTGATTGCTGTCTTCAAGTATTTTTGAAGGGCTGTCACTTGGGAGTGGGATTAGACTGAACTCCAAGTGCCTTTGACTTCAGAGGGCAGAACTAAGAGTGGAAAATGCAGAGGCAAATTTAGTTTTGCTGTCAGGAAAACACTTCCTAACAAATATATCCAGAAGTAGAACAAGCTGTCTCAAGTGGCTGTAGGTTTCCCCTCATTTGGAGGTCTTTCAAGCAGAGGCTTGATGACCTGTTATATATGTTGTAGTGGAGATTCCTTTTTTGGGTAAAGGTTGTTTTAGCCCCATGAGTTCCTTTCCAACACTAAAGATCCTGTGATTCTGCTAAAACTGTATAACCACCTGTAAAATCTTATATTGGAGGATAGTGGAAGATTATGATTAGCATTGCCTAATAAACCAGCAAGAAATGTTGGAGGGAATGAGATTGTGGGAAGTTTGATGTGAGACCCAGGTCAACTTACAACATCCTGAGAGTAAAGATGAAGTTGAAAATCTGTAGAAAAGATTTGTCAAGATTCCTGTAATTAATTATTTCCTCTATCACTGATAATGAAACTATGGCTTATATATTCTAACTTCATATTCTCTGATTTAATAATGCATGTGGAAATAGAAATGGCACTCAAGAATAAAATTTGGGAAAAGAAGTTGAGCCAGACCAAGTATAAACAGAGGAGGGTCTGTGCTAGGGGTGGCACAATTTTTAGTCCTTTGGAGGAATAAACTCTGAAAGATCAGACATTATTAGTACTTTTTAAAAAAGGTAACAAAACTGTATTGATAACTACTAACCCTCATAACTGTGTTTTCATTTCTGTGAATTCTTTATAGGAATAATTATACTATTATCAAAGATCTCCTTGATGAAAAATATGCGAGAGGACCAAGCAGGCTTTCTCTGATGATATCATGTAACTGAACACATCCTTTAAAGTCAAACAGTTAATTGACATAAAGAATCAGAACATAAGTTCCCACTGTACTTATTGTTTGACTTTTTTAAAAAAAAGATTAATCCGGTAGAGGAAAAAGCAGCCTCACTGTTCTCCCACAGTGTCTCTCATTCATACAGTGACGCTCATATGAGATACCTTGAGAGATAAAATAGAAGAGTTACCTTCATTCAACAGTCCTCTAATTATTAATAATCAAAAGAGGCATTAAACAGTAAGATGTATGCTTGCCAAAGGTGTTTGCCACTGTTATGGAGGATGTTTGCAGGAGAGTCTCAATTGAAGAGGGATGGCCTATGTGTAGTGAGATTCTGTAGATGATGTGCTGTTTCTATCAGTCACTCAAAATATAGCTAAGATTAATTGTCCACACAGGGAAAACCAAGCAGATGAAGAATGCTGCTGTCTGGACTATGGTATGCAGTTCTATGGTATGCAGTTGGATGAACATCACATAAAGTGGACCATATATCTTGGACAGACCTTGCAAATGGACATTGAATTGACTTGGAGAAATAGACTAGATTGTGTTTGGGAAATTGCATAAAGCTTTCAGTTATCCCCAAGATTCTCCTTGAAATAAATCCTGTTTTTAATGCTAGTACTTTTGTGGTGATGCAGTGTGACTGCAAATCATGGAATATTACTGTCTCCAAGGAATAAAACCCTTGGTTCACTGGTTGGATGATAGGGACAGAGAGCAATGGAGAGGTACGTATTGGGCATAGATAGGCCAAAGCTTATTGCAAATGGCAAACTGTGTGCAGGAAGGAGTATAAAAGGCATCAATAAAGAGATGTTTAGTGGATAAAGGAGGTGGGCCAGTCATGGGTTATGATGATCAGGATAACAGATGGACAGCGTATGGTCTGCATTGGTATCCTTGTGATGTCAAGAGATTGAAAGAAAGAGCCACAACATGTTGGGTAGGCACCTATTCATGATTTACAAGAAAACAAGGTCAAGAATCACAAAGGTTGGATCAGACATGAGCAAGAGTCATTCATAGATGAGTTGCTTTTTACACCATTGGGAATGTGTATACACATGAATAGGATCACTGATCATCCATGTTCAATGCACTTTTATTCTTTTTAAAAGGGGTTTTGTTTCTTTTTATAATGTGGGCAAACATTCCTCTTAGTTTTATTTTTTCACTAAAACATTTTCCCTAAGGACATCTGCTAAGCAGCACAATGTTAGTCTCGTTTGGGTTGTGCTGTGTGTTTGATAATTGTATTTATTTTAAAATATCTTTATAATTCAGCCAATCAGGCTTGCTACTCCTCAATGATTCAACATTATTGAGATTTAATAATATTATTATTAACATTTACATAGTACTTACAGTGTGCTAGGCAATGTGCCAAGCACTTTACAAATATTTCATTTGATCCTTATAACAGTCCTGGGAGGGAGGTACTATTAGTATCCCCATTTTACAGATGATGAAACAGGCAAATATAGGTTAAGTGGCTTGTCCACACACAGCTAGTAAGTATCTTAGGTGAGGTTTGGACTTGGGTCTTCCTGACTTGAGGCCAGTGCTCCATGTACTGCACTGTCTTGGGAACTTCTATGAGTTACATCTTAAATTTGGAAAAGGTCACCACAGTTCACTTGGATATAGAAACTTTGTTGAAATGGGAAGAGAAGTGACTGTTCCTAGTCATTTAATGTCTCAGGGTTTCAGTTCCTTAATTGTTGAGTGATATCTAAGGCATCTTTCAGTTATATAAATGATGTGATTCTGTAATTTACAATCTAATAGTGGAAAAAAGAAAATATGTTACTAGGTTAATTTAGAAAACAGTTTTGAACATATAATTTTTTTCTGGCTATTAAAGACAAGTCTTTATATGACTCAAACTGCTGAAAAGGAAACAATAAAAGTGGGAGAATAAAATTTTAAAGAAACTTTTGGAATTGTCTAGGAAAATGAAAAGTAAGAGGGAACAAGGAATTAGCAGGTATTTATAGAAGTCCTGACATAACTAGCTTTCTCTTACTGCTTGGGTAAGATCAACAGAACGTGTAATTAGTTAATCAGGACAACTGTTAGATCACCCGAGATGCCCCTTTCTCTCTCCCCTACTCCTTCCCCCCCTACACACACACACACACACACACACACACACACACACACACACACAACTTATTCAACATGTTCTTAATATCCATTTCTAAATTATAAAATTGCAATAATTGCTGCTCTGTGCCTGAATGATTTGACAGTATGTCAAAGTTTATTTATATAATAAAACTAAACTTCTCATTCGTCTTAATCTTCTTTTCCCATTGTTGCCAGTCACAGAGGTAATATAGCTACCATACTAGTAGACTCAGCATCCTGGTTATCTTTGACTATTCTTTTTTGTTCTAACCACACATTGAAGAAGTCACTTAAGTTTTTACTACTTTTATAAAAATGATGTCTTCATTCAAGGTCTGCTTCTTTCTATCACTTTACATATTCAAGTTTTCTGAGTGTTTTGTCACCTTATGTTTAGGTTTGTTGGTGTTCCCCCTCCCACTTCCTTTATTTTGAACAAAATAGAGGGAGATTCTGAGCAGCTTTGCCTTATAAACCCTAAGAAGCAGTGGAGGAAAAAACAAATTTAAGAAAAGTTTGGCAAGGCACTAACTAAACAAAATCATGAAATGGGAAGGAGTACAATAGATGAAAAATAAAGAGATCTCTAAGGAGTTTGACAAACTCTTCATTATCACTCTCTGTGAACCTACCACATTTAGACTGCAACATCAGAGTCCACAGTTTGCCACTCCAATAGGTAGAGAAATGGCATTAAAGAAAACAAAGATGGGAAGACTAGCTTAACTAATTCAAGCATATACAGAGGTCCTTTTTGAGGGAACTGAAGAACTGGGTATCAAATACTCTAAAATGTTTCAAAAAATGTTGGACCTTTAAACAAACAAAAAAAAGATGAATGGAGGGTTATTAATAACTATTGATTTAAAAGCCTTCTATTCCATTTCTTCAAAGTTTTTATAAGAGTACTACATGAGTAATAAAGGTGATTTTATGAGATGAGATAAAGGTGTGTAAAGGGAACAGGTAGCTTTTTGTGTAAATAACATTCTACAGTGGGCCACATCTTGACAGTCACATATCTGAGATTTTAGAGGATACAAGTCCCCCACTGTGCTTATTTATTGAGTATAAAAAATATCTGATTTGGTAGAACAAATGCCTTATTAGGACTTTTCGCCAAGTGAGGTTTCTGCCATACATAAGCTAAAATTACACAAGATTTCTTGAAAGCTATAAGAGAGGTTTTAACTGTGATCATTAATAGCCTGCAAGGCATAAATCAGTGATAAATGTAGTGTTCTTCACTATCATGGAATATTTCTACAATACAGTCCAAATGGAAGGGGGATTTGCTCTCAATGATGAGGTCCTCTATCTTGTTTGTGGATGACATATTGATTGCGTCAAGGCCAAAATGTTTTAGGTAAGAACTCATTTGTCTTATATGATTTCCTTATTTAAGACCCAATTTTTCCTAGGTGGCATGCAGAATCACTGAAAAAAGTTGGGCTTATGTATCCTTACAGAAAAATTTGTAAGTGTATGAAGACTCTCTATTGTCCAGACTTTGATCTGGAATTTGTTGAGCTATCCATTGGTTGGTATGTCAAATCGTGCGGACATGTGCATGTCCAAGCACAAACAGTGGCAGTGAGAGATGGCAGGCTGCCTTGGGGAAATCTCATGGTATAATATTAAGTATCTCCCTGAAAAAAGACCCTTCTCTTTTTTTTAAACAATAATATACTTCTGGTGATACAGTATGGCCATAAGTTGTTGAATAATGTTGCAGGAGCTGGAGAATTCAAATTGCAGGTTACTCAAAAGGCAATGGAGATGCATGTAGTAGGCATGAGTAGTCTGCAACACATTATCAACTAAGGCCTGTTTCGAGAAAAGGCATAAAAGACATCAGAGATGTATAACCAAAGAAGGTGGGCTATTCATTTGAGATTGATGGATAATTGTTAGACCAACTTAGTGTTCCATTGGTATCCAAACCCTGCGCAGAGAAATAGAGGAATATTACCCAGCATTTTGGACAGACCCCCTGCAAAGATTTAATGAGACTTTGTGGATAAGATTTGCAAAGCATGGTCATAAATGTCTTGTTTTCATCTATATGACTAGTTGTGAGTACCAGCATTAGTTAGATCACAGAATCATCAAAGTATTTATCCAAAATGCTGATGTAAAAATGATCTTTCTTTACTGGCATTTTGACTGTATAACTACTCTGTTTAAAAACTTTTTTGCTCCCCCCCAAACACACACACACACTCTCTCTCTCTCTCTCTCTTCGATTTTCATTAGCTTGTCAAATTAAACCTCCACCCTCTTGCATCAAGGCTCTTTGGTAGCCTATTTACTCGTATGTTTCTCTTATCTCCATTTTACTTCTTTTTTTTCTTTTTAGGTAAATGACTTTGAGTTCTTGCATTTCATTTTTAAAAACTGTGTTTAATTTGCTTTATGATAAAGTTTTCATAGCATTGTCAGCTTGCCAATAATGAACTATAATGAACTGAAACACATAATTTTATGTCTGGCCAGACCTATGATTTCTTCATTGTCATACTTTTAGGGAGGAAGCTAGGGTAAGATGGACAGGTGCTTCCTCATTACTTAGTGTACATGAGCTGCCTGGGCACTAAAAGGTTAAGTGATTAGCCCATGGTCTCAAAGCCAGTAGTTGTCAGAGGTAGGACTTGATCTCTGATCTTCTATTCCAAAGCCTCTCCTGAATGTATGTAGAATAGGTATAATACTCCTATCTTGACCCCTCCCCCCTTTTTATTGTTTTTTCAAGATTTTAACATATTTCTACTACCTGTATTTGTTATTCTTTTTGGTTGATGATGTATTTTGTCATGCTGATAAATCACCCTTGTCTGGCTGTGCCCAAACCATTGGGCGCTTAAGTTAGTTCAAGGTTTCTTTTTGTGGTTTCTGTTTCTAACAATGGAATTTTTAGGACAAAGGTTATGTCTTTACTTGTGCATTTCTGGATTTCTTTCTAAAAGACTGCACATGTTTCAATTGGCAGCAGCAGCAAGTGTACTGATTTAGCCTGAGCCTTGCCAATATTGGATTTTGTTGTTTTTTCTTAATTTTTACCGGTATAATGAGTATGTGGTACCTGATAGTTTTAGATTGCAATTTAAAAATTATTGGTTGTACATTTTATTGTTACCTTATTTGTGTTCTTCTCCCTTGTGAATTGGCTGTTAGTATTCTTTGACCTATATTACTATTATAGAGTTAATTAGTTCCTTTTAAATCCTGAAAGTCAGGCTATCATCTATTATCTTAACTGATTTTTTTTTTCATTCTGTTCTTTAATTTCTGAAAGTAACCATAGGGTTTTAGAGCTGAGGCACCTTAGAACTCATCTAGTTCAGTTTATTTTAGAGATGAGAAAACTGAGATCCAGAGGGAATTAATGATTTGCCTAAATTTAAACAGCTAATTATGGCATAAAGTAGATTAGAATTGAGGTCTCCTGCCTCCCAATCTGGTGTTCTTCAACTATATTAAAGGGTATTCTTCCCTATTTTGTGAATACCGGTCTAGTTTTCTATGACCTGTAAGGAATTTTCTCTTTCTTGTTCAAGACCATCCTGAAATGTAACAACAACAAAAAAAAACTCACCATCTCATGGATGATAATCTGTATTCCCTCTAAAAGTCTGCCTCAGTTACCACATATGTAAAATGGGAATAATAGTAGCTCCTACCTCCCAGGATTGGTTTATGAGGCTCAAATGAGATAATATATATAAAGGACTTGCATACCTTAAAGTGCTATACAAATGATCACTGTCATTATTATTATTTTTTTATTATTTTTCTTAATTTTATTTTTTCAGTTCCAAAATGTCTCCCTGCACTTCCTTCCCTACCTATTGAGAAGGCAAGAAATATGATACTCATTATACATATGAAGTCATGCAAAACATTTCTTCATTAGCCATGTTCCCCATTCCCCACCCCCCTAAAAAGCAAGAAGAGTAAAGAAATGAAAAAAAAAAAGCTTCAATCTTCACTCTGAGTCTTATCAGTTCTCTTTCTGGAGATGGACAGTATTTTATATCACTTTGGAGTTATGGTAGATCATTGTATTGATTAGTTACTAAGTCTTTCATATTTTTATTGTTGTTGTTAATAATATCTTGAACTTTGAAATTTCCCTTTCTGTTCACAACAGCCTAAACTTCCATGTGTTCCATTCTTACCAGACTTGTTCTTTGCTTTTGTTAATGCCTCTTGCCCTTAATCCCTTTCCATCTATCTTTTCTACTCTGGCTTCACTTGGATTCATGCCCCATTCTTGGTCTTTCCCAACTACTATGATGAGTCACCAACAGCTATCCTAAAATTTCTTGTCCGTTTGACCTTCCTTTATTCTCAGACTGTTAATCCTCACCCCTACTTCTGCCCCTCCCCCACATACTGTATCACTGCTCTTTTTGAGACTGCTGAGTCAATACAGAAAGTGACAAGCAGATTTTACCCACTAATTTAAGGATGCCTGACATAGGCTGGACCTTTGCTGTTGACAGCCCATCTGTTTTTTACCCCTATGAATTCTACATTTCATATCCTATATTGACAATTAGAAATCTTCTCAAGTCACCAAATACAAATCTTATCATCCAGTCAGTCACCACCACACTCCCAATTACAGCAGATGATTACGGAGATGGTAAGCTTACTCACTGAAAGGATAGGATCATAGATCTAGAGGAAACATTTTGAAGCTAGCTCGTCCAGCTCCATCATTTTATAGATACAGAAACTTAGGCTTAGAGAGTTTAAGTGACGTATCCAAAGTCGTACAAGTAGTCCATTTAAGGGACAGGATTTGAACCCAGGTCCTCTGGCTCCAGAGTCAGTGCTCTTTCCACTGTCTTTCTAGTCTAGTTAAGAACATTCCTCTTAGCACCATTGAAATAATCTCTCATTTCTCCTACTACCTTGCATTTATATAGGATCATAGGATTAGATCCAGAAGGGGCCATCAGTCCAACCCCTTCATTTTACAGATGGGGAAACTGAGGCACAAGGAGGTTAAGTGACTGGTCCAGGGTCACACAGCTAATAGGTCAGATTTTGAACTTTTATAGTACTGACTTCTAGTCCTTTGCCTATTTCTTTGCAGCAGAGTACTCAACATGTTAATACATCTTATTCAAGTTTTCTAAAGTTAGGGGAAAGTTTCCAGTAATACTACTCTTAAATTTATACACAGATGTAAAGTAGGAATACTTTTATGTTCATGAGGAAAGTGTAATATAGATCATTTAGATTGCAACTAGAAATAGTTGGAAGCAAGAAATGTATGTCATCAAATAAAAGACTAGCTATGGAGTTGAAGAGAAACATCTTTAATAAGAGAACATGAGACACTCTCAGAATTTTGCTACCTCTCTGCACTGGAAAACAACACATTTACTTGTTGCTATGTTCACAGTAGAGTACTGAGTGCTTTGAAAGGGTATACAATGTATAAGATCCTTACTTTGTCCTTTGGGAGCTTTACAATATAGTTGGCAAGATTAAATGCCAAATGAGTGTTGCATATAATGAGATATTACTTCAGACATCATAATTAGCATTGTATATGAGTCAAAAAAGAGGAGGAATAGGTAAAATAGGCAGACACCTAGGGCACAACATGCATGAGGGTGCAACCAGAAAATCTCTGTCTAATGACGGATAGTAATGTATTTTGTGGTAAGCCAAATTGTGTTAAAGCAGCAATTCTCAAACTTTGTTCTCAGCATGCCATTATACTATTGAAAGTATTGAGCTCTTGTTTATGTGTGTTATATCTTTATCTGTAAGCATTCAGTGAATGCTTAGAGTTTCAGAGAAGTGAGAAATCATGAAGGAGATGGACTTTGAAGATTGTCTATGATATTTGGATAGGTAGAAGCAAGAAAGCTGGCATTTCAAGCAAAAAAATAAATGTAAGATAATAACATAATATAGCCTTTTAAGGTTTGCAAAATGCTTGAAAAATATCTCATTTTATCCTCAACAACCCTGGGAGACAGGTGCTATTATTATCTCTATTTTGCAGATGAAGAAACTGCGATTTCCTCAGTTTAAGAGCTTAAGGAATTTGTCCAGGGCCATACAGCAAAAAAAATGTCTGAGACTGAATTTGAATTCTGGTCTTCTGAGTCCAGGTCTAGTGCTCTATCCACTGTGCCACCTAGTTGCCCGTAATCAAATGTGTAAGTGCTATATAGGATTTAGGTAGCTGGGAATAGTGGTACATAAGGTTGGAAAGGTACGTTTGGACCTACTTTTTTTTTTTGAGCGTCTTTTTTTTATTTTTTAAAATTTATTTATTTAACATATTTAGTTTTCAGCATTGATTTTCACAAGAGTTTGAATTACAAATTTTCTCCCCATTTCTACCCTCCCCCCCACTCCAAGATGATGTATATTCTGGTTGCCCTGTTCCCCAGTCAGCCCTCCCTTCTGTCACCCCACTCCCCTCCCATCCCCTTTTCCTTTCCTTTCTTGTAGGGCAAGATAAATTTCTACGCCCCATTGCCTGTGTATCTTATTTTCTAGTTGCATGCAAAAACTTTTTTTTTTGTTTCTGAACATCTGTTTTTAAAACTTTGAGTTCCAAATTCTCTCACCTCTTCGCTTCCACTCACCCTCCCTAAGAAGTCAAGCAATTCAGCATAGGCCACATGTGTATCATTATGTATAACCCTTCCACAATACTCATGTTGTGAAAGACTAACTATATTTTGCTCCTTCCCAACCCATCCCCCTTTATTGAATTTTCTCTCCTGACCCTGTCCCCTTTCCAAAGTGTTTGTTTTTGATTACCTCCACCCCCATCTGCCCTCCCCTCCATCATCCCCCCCGCTTTTTTTATCTTCTTCCCTCTTCTTTCCTGTGGGATAAGATACCCAATTGAGTATGTATGGTATTTCCTCCTCAGGCCAAATTTGATGAGAGCAAGATTCACTCATTCCCCCCTTACCTGCCCTCTCCCCTCCTCCCACAGAACTGCTTCCTCTTGCCACCTTTACGTGAGATAATCCACCCCATTCTATCTCTCCCTATCTCCCTGAATATATTCCTCTCTCATCCCTTAATTTGATTTTATTTCATCTTCAACTCACCCTGTGTCCACTCTCTCTCTCTGTCTCTTTATATATATACACATACATATATATATACATACACATTCACTTATATATATATATGCATAAACATATATATATATATATGCATATTCCTTTCAGCTACTATGATATTGAGGTCTCATGAATCATACACATCATCTTTCTATGTAGGAATGTAAACAAAACATTCAACTTTAGTAAGTCCCTTATGATTTCTCTTTCTTGTTTACCTTTTCATGCTTCTCTTGATTCTTGTGTTTGAAATTCAGATTTTCTATTCATCTCTGGTCTTTTCACTGAGAAAGCTTGAAAGTCCTCTGTTTTATTGAAAATCCATGTTTTGCCTTGGAGCATGATACTCAGTTTTGCTGGGTAGGTGATTCTAGGTTTTAATCCTAGCTCCATTCCATTGACCTCCGGAATATCGTATTCCAAGCCCTTCGATCTCTTAATGTAGAAGCTGCCAGATCTTGGGTTATTCTGATTGGGTTTCCACAATACTCAAATTGTTTCTTTCTGGCTGCTTGCAACATTTTCTCCTTGATCTGGGAGCTCTGGAATTTGGCGACAATATTCCTAGGAGATTTCTTTTTGGGATCTATTTGAGGAGGCGATTGGTGGATTCTTTCAATTTCTATTTTGCCCTGTGGCTCTAGAATATCAGCACAGTTCTCCTTGATAATTTCTTGAAAGATGATGTCTAGGCCCTTTTTTTGATCATGGCTTTCAGGTAGTCCAATAATTTTTAAATTACCTCTCCTGGATCTATTTTCCAGGTCAGTGGTTTTTCCAGTGAGATATTTCACATTGTCTTCCATTTTTTCATTCCTTTGGCTCTGTTTTATAATATCTTGATTTCTCATAAGGTCACTAGCTTCCACTTGCTCCAATCTAATTTTTAAGGTCGTATTTTCTTCAGTTGTCCGTAATGCCAAGTTGAGGAGTTTAGACTTTTATCCTTTTTTTCTTATTTATTTTGTGCTCTTTTTTTTGAACTTTTGTCAGTGAATGAGTATTAATTGACTCTTCCCACATCCATCCCCCTCCCCAATTAAAAAAAAATATCATAACAAATAGTCAAGAAAAGCATATTTCCACTTTGACCATGTTCAAAATTGCATGTCTTATTCCTTGTCTTGCAGGTTTTTATTCTAAATAGTAAGGAAGCACTGAAAATTTTTTCGTTGTAGAATAACAATATGAAAGCCTTCTTTTAGGAACATTAACTTGGTGGTAGTCCATAGGTTAGGTCGAAAGTGAAAATCCCAGAAATCAGAGAAACTGGTTAAGAAACTACAAGCATGAAGTAACAAGGACCTGAACTAGTTTGTTGGTAATAAGAATGAAAAGTAAGGAATGGGCATGAGAAAAAAAATTGAAGAGTAAATGCGACTTGTCAAAGTTGGGACAAACAAAATCAGTGCAACCTGAATGAGAAAAATTATTAAGTGGTTAAAAAGATCTTTGCATTATATATTTCTCATAAAAGTTTTATATCTTATAAAGAGAATTGACTCACCCATGTAAACACCACCATCCCTCCCCCAACAGTCCCACTTTTATAAGGTAAAAAGCAATGTTTTTGTCTTCTGTGAAGCTAGCTATTAAAGAGATTTGGAAAACTGGAAAACAGGACTTTCCTCACCTTTTTTTGTTTTTGAAAAGCATAATTTTTAATCAGTTATTTATGTTAACATGTATGGATTTATTAGATGAATTAATAAATATTTTAAATAATCAGTTTTAATTTTTAATATTGTAAATATTGATAGATATAACCTACACAAACAAAAGCTCTTTGAAGTCTGAGATGAAAATATTTGAGACACTCTAATGTAAATAAGTTATATTAAAGGCAACTGAACTGGGATTAAATGTAGTGATTAATGACAGATGACGATTGTTAGGTGGTTTTACGATTAAGTCTGACACGAGTAGTCATTAATTGTTTAATGGAAACTTGGAAAAAAGTCTTCAGTAAAATGTCCCCAGGGATTTGTGCTTTATCAGTGTCTTGGATAAAGACATAGAACCATGCTTATCAAAATTGCAGATGACAAAGCTGGACAATTAAAACACTAGATGATAAGGATGGGATCCAAAAAAGAATTTGATAGTCTAGAACAGTGGCCTGAATCTAATAAGATAAAATAGAGATACAAGTTTTATTTTAGACTTGGGTTAAAAAACTCATTTCATTTCATCTATATTCTATTTCTGTTGGAGCATCTTTGGAGTAAGGGAATCAGTTCTAGGGAACATATTTTCTGAAGGACATTGAAAAGAAATCTTAGATGAGGGCAACCAGAATGGTAAGTGGTCTCAGATTTATAACTTATGGAGATCACTTAGAAGAACTACAGATGTTTTTAACCTGTGGAAGAGAAAGAGTTGGGATATAGATATATTTGATATCTGATGTATTTGATTCTCTGTAGATATATTTGATAGCTCTCTTTAAGTACTTAAAGAGATGTCATATGAAAGGACTGAGTGGGTGGCCAGGTTCAAGAGGATGTCAGTGAAGTCTCACATATAAAGTTGGCATTGAAAGGAAGTGTGCAAGCTAATGAACTTAAGGATGAAGAATGATCTGGAGGCCAGTATGTTATGGTTGTGATTCTTCATATCATATTCATGCCTACTAATACCTTGTGTCACAAATATTTAAAATGAATGCACTTCACGGCGTCGTTGAGTGGTTATGTTAAATGTCATTCATTGCCCTTTCCTTCTTTAAGAATTGAGCAAATCTCTTTGTAACAGAAAGATTACTATCAATCTCTATTACAAAAGTTCCAATATTGTAGGTTAATGGCTCTTTATTTCAAGCAATATTTAATGCAGCAAAATGCCTGTACCACCAAGTCAACAGTTGTTACATGTGAATAGAAATAGAATTCAATGAAGCACCTAAGTGACTCAGTGGATAGATTGTGGGGCTTGGAGTCAGAAAGACTTATCTTTTTAAGTTAAAATCTGGCCTCTGACTCTCAATTAACTGTGTGACCCAGGGTAAATCATTTAACCCTGTTTGCTGTAGTTTCTTCATCTGTAAATTGAGCTGGTGTAGGAAATGGCAAACCACTCCAGTATCTTTGCCAAAAAAACTCTAAATGATGTCAGAGTCAGACATGACGGAAATAACTGAAGAACGATGGAGTTCAGAATCTCTGAGAACCTTGTAACATTTTCTAAATTTTAGGATTTTGGCTGTTAGTGTCTTTATTATACATGAGGCAGTATGGGAAAATGGATAGAGAACTAGTCTTATAGTCCAAAAGACCTGGGTTCAAGTTTTATTTTTGACATATACTGAACTGTCAGTTTAACGTTACTCTTTATGTCCCAGGCAAAGTCCCAGACTATACATCAGAGAGCAGTTATAGATTTTCATTACTAGAGGGAAATTCCTGCCTATAACTATGAAATCACAGGTCCTAGTTTAAGGGAAAAAGAAAAATAAACCTTATTTATGGAGGCAGAGTAACAAGGATTTGCCTATACTTTAGCTGATGGCAGTACATTTCAAGTTTCTTTGCCTTTTTAGTGGGGTATCAAACTCCTGAAACTAAAGTTGACATTGCTTAATGGTTATGGTATGTCTGAGGCTCTTTGAACTGATGATTTAATAACCAACCTTGTAGTCATAGAACTTTTTATTTTTTTTGCTTCAAAAATTTTTATTGATGATTTTTGTTTTTTACATTAGTCATTTCTAGTACACTGCTACCCTTTATGAACAACCGGGCAGTCAGTGTCCAAATAATTATCCATGTAAGGTTAGGGATTGATAGTGAATTTATTATTCATTTTAGATAATGTATTTGACATAAAAGGTACTTGTAGTCCCATATCTTTCTACTGAAAAGAGAGGAAGTGTTGTTCACCATTTCACACAACATTTTTGAGTTGGAAGTGACCTTAAAGAGGACTTAGTCAAAACATTTAATTCCCTCATCTTACCTTGTCCTTCACCTGTCTCATATAAACAGGTGGGCCCTTGCTAGGGGAAGCTTCTATACATGAAGAAACTGAAGGATCTTATAGGTTAAATAAATGACTTGTGTGAGATGAATAGCTAGGTATTGACAGAATTAGGATTGGAACCCTGATCTCCTGCTCAGTATTCTTTCCACTTTATGATGTGGCCTCTCTATGATGTCCCAATTGATTATCAGACTTTGAGCCACTACAAGCTTCTAGAAAATAGCCATAAACTCAGAAAGGGAAAACAGCCTTGTAGGAAAAATAGTGATGACAAAGCTCCACTGGAGGAAGAGGCTAGTTTTTTAGCTACCCTCCTGTGAGAGGGTGGCTTATAATTTTAAATACATTTCAATACATTAAATTTTAAATATTGCTTGAAATAAAGAGCCATTAACCTACAAGATTGGAACTTTTGTAATAGAGATTGATAGTAGTCTTTCTGTTGCAGATATAAAATTAAGCTACCTTGGTTATCTGGTTTCCTCTTTTTTGGGGAGGGTAATTTTTAAAATTATTATTAACAATTATCAAAAAAAATTTCATAAACAAAGAACAAGAAGTAGGATTCTTTTATGATATTGTGAGCTTCTACTACAGTTCTTTAAAAAAAAAAGATTTACTCTTAAGTTGCAGTTGAATTAGAATCCTTGAAAGGAGCTGACACCTACAAGGAGGAAAATCAGTTCATCCCTAGTGTGAAGTCATTTAGTGTAGGGCCAAAAAATCATATCCGCTATTTTTATTCATGCATGTGTACATATTATTGTCACCTGAAATAATCTTTGTATCACATTTGGGATAAAAATTAATGTTCATAATAATGATACCAAGAATTTAAGAAATAATCAAGTATCTTTCTTATATACTATGTTTGAGTACATAAAAGGTTTATTATATCTTTAGTGTTGCATTTCATTCAATCAGTCATTTATTAAATACCTAATAGGTGCCAGGCACTATGTGCTAGTGCTCTGGGGAAACAAAGGCAGAAGTAAATTAACTCTTGCCTTCAAGGAGCTTATATTCTAACGAAGAGACAACATAGACACATAGAAGAATATATTATGCAAACATGCAATAAATGCGAATTTTGTGAGGTAGTGCTTTAGCAGATGGTGGGAAATCATTCGAGGCTTTGTGAAGAGTGTAGTACTTGAAATGAGTCTTGAAAGAAATTAAGAACTTTTGAGAGGCAGAAGTGAGGAGGGAATGTATTCCAAGAACACTGGAAAGATAGCAGAAGGATACCACTTGATTGAAGATACTTTAAAAAATAGATTTACATCATTATCTATTGTATTTACATTACCTATACTTCCCCTTGAATCTGTCCCTCACTCTCCTCTGAGAGAGCCATCCCTTATAACAAAGAATTATTTTTTTTAAAAAGAAAGAAAAAAAAATTCAGCAAAACAAATCAAATGTATTAAAAAAAAATGTAATGTGACATGGAGTATTTCACACCTGGGAATCCGTGGCACTATAAAGGAGCAGAAGTTGGGGGCATTAAAATCCACCTATCTTGCAACATTTAATTTTCATTTGTTTTATGGTCATCTTTTTCAGTCTACACCAGAACTAAGGACCTAAATATTCCAAAGCACAGCTGTTCTGTTATCTTGCAGAGTTCCTTTACATAGTGAATAGTTTGAAAGACAACCTTTTCCACTTGTAATAATAGACTCCTAATTAGGGAACTGTGGAAACTTAATGGCTATGCAAGTACACTTGTAAAATATGATACATTAAGACATGGAAATTGTAGTTGCACAGCTAGTGATTGTAAGCACTGTTAAGTAGTAGTTTCTAATAGTTATTTCCTGGTCTTCTAAATTTAGCTTCAGTGCTGTATTTCTAATGTTGTTTCAGTATGGGCAAATCCTGTTAGAATAAGTGTCATTATAAAGCATTGATCTGTATGATAAACACTATTTTCTCTGGCTTGATGGATGTCCCATGATAAGAATGATTTGTAAATTTGTGCATAGTTCTCTACATAGAATAATCTCATATAAATAAGCTCTTTTTCGAGTCCCTGTCTGCTGTTAATTCTCAATGGCTTAAGTGGGAGAATGGTATGGAAGAGATAAATTATTTGAACCATCAGTAAGTTCTTCTAATGTTTTGCTTCTGTCAAATAGCATTATTTTTCAACTTATCTAACCCCTTTCCATCACAAACATATATCATTCCTACCATAAAATTTGATGTGAGCACCCAAACTATTATACCAAAGCAATTTACAAAATGATCTAAGGGCTTGGAGGAAAGGTGGGATAAACTGTTTTTGCAGTTAGTGGAGAATGTGATTCCTTACCTTGTAGTAGAATAAGATATGTAAAAAGTTGCATTCCATTGAGTTAATATTCAGAATCTACCTGTATACTGGTACCGGGGTTGATTTCTCCTATATACTTTTCCACCTATCTGTTCTTGTGTCATCTTAAAAAAAGTAAAAGGAACAAAGTTAAAATGTCCTCTCTGACAACCAGATTTTTCTTTCTTAATTTTTCATGTATTCCTTTCTGATATTTGACAGTGATATTTCATAAGTCTGCTAGAAGTGCCAAATAGTTTTGTGGTCAGCCAGGTGGTGTGATGGATAGAGTACTGAGCATGGAATCAAGAAGAACTGATTTCAAATTGGGCAACTGTATAACCTTGAGCAAGTCACTTAACTGCTCTTTGCCTAAGTTTCCTCAACTTTAAAATGGGATAATAATAGCCTACTTTATAGGGTTGTTGTGAGGATCAAATGAGCAGACATATTGATGATAGTCCCTCATACAACCTTACCTTCAGTTTCTCAACTTAATAATTTCCCATGACCTATTCATCCAGCCCACTACAAGCAGGCAACAAAGATTATCCTACCCATGATCGTATCATCACCTAAAAACACACCAGTTCATTGTACATGAACTCTGAAATTCCCTTATCTGATCACAGTCTATTTTCATTCTACCTCTTCTGCTTGCAACTCCAAACACTCTTGTTCACATTTCTAATCCCTGGACCCCACAGTTCTCTCCCGGGGCTATCACCTCTGCAATAGCTACACTCTCTTCCCTTCTCCGTCTTGACCGCTTGGTGAACCACTGTCCTTTTCTCTTGAATCCTTGTCCTCTTATCATATTATTCTACCTTTAAATCCTCTAGGACTTTTTGGTGATGACTCGACTCATGGGATATATCAGCAATTTCTACCAGATTTTGTGATGTACTTGAGGAAATTTCAACAATCAAAAGGGTTTTCTTGAAGTTCACAAAATTAATTTGAATTCTTTTTATTTTTAATAATATGTACAACAACTATAATAGATCATTCATATATGTAACATAAATATGTATATATGTACACATATATGGAGGAAGAGAGAGAGAATTAGTTATAAGGTTTGCAAAACACTTACATGTATCTATCCTCACAACCACTCTGGAAGGTAAGTGCTATTTTTCCCCATTTTACAGATAAGGAAACTGAGAGGCAAGTAGAGGTCAAGTGACATGTCCAGGGTCCGGAAGTTATTAAGCATCTGAAGCACAATTAGAACATGTCTTCATTACTCCAAGTCTAGCACTTTATCCATTGTATCACCTAGCTTCCTGTTTAAAAAAAAAAAGAAATGTTAACAACTATAAAATGGTTAGGAATCATTAGGATAAAAATATGTTTATTAAGTTTATTGACATTAAATGGTCTGGAGTGGCCAATATCTTGGATATGATAATTATAATCACAATGATTGAGGAAAGTTGGCAATACTGATTGAGAATGCCTATAGCATAGGCCAACACCCCCAAAATAAACTCTTTTAAAAAAAGGCATTAACATTAAAAGAAATAAGTATACAAAATTATTGTATTATAACTGTTGTTCATATGTTGCTTTTAATTATTTTGACCATTTAAAAAACAATTTCTTTCAATTCAGTTAAAATTCTGTTCGTTTTTATCATCATTACCTCCTTTGTCACTTGTCCCCTCAATCTTCCTACAACATGTAGGAAGTATGTACCTTTATTTCCTTCCTGCTTCTCTATTGTTTATAGTTTCAGCAGTTCCAAGCGACTGTTTTTAAATTCAAGATACTTCAACCAGTGATAGATTTTTGCCCCCAAATGCTCACTTATATCTTTACATAATCTAAAAAACACATGTGATCTCTGGGCTTGTCGTACAATGAATAACTAATGCTGGCTGTCAAGATGGACAGTTGATCCTTTTAGGAAAACTACTGAAGTACATGTTTCCCTTGTTCCTGTTTCCCAAGGTCTATTGTTAAATCACAGCTTTGCTGTCAGTTGTACTAAGATTTTGATTATAGGCTTGGCTGCCACTCTTAGTCTCATTTTGTATAAGCCAAATATTTTGGAGGGGAGAGATTAAGGGTGGATGGAATTGAATCAGAAAATAGAAAGGGATAATGTGGGATAGTTCGTTTGGGGAGGAAAAAATGCAAGTACTAAGTAAAAATATCTGAAATTAAATCATCTATATTACTGTGTAGTAATATAGTATTATAGTAGTAGTTTTTTAGGTTGTGTTTTTGTTTTGTTTAAGTAATGCATGATACTGTGTTATTAATAGAAAAGGTAGAAACCATGATGTAATTACTCTGTACTTAGCATCAGTATGAACCCTATTAGATTATACATGTTCCTTACATTAAGATTTAGCATACCCAAAAAATGATGTTACAGAACAGATGAATTATGGAGTGGTTAGCTGTTTTTTAAAAGCAGTCTATCTTGAATCCATGTGTAAAGTAATGCCGTTAAAGTATGTGATTATCTAAAACTTTTTAGTAATTTAATTGATGTAAACTTCAGTGACATAAAGCTTGGATTTCTAAATTTTGAGCAGAAATCCAAAGAAAGAATCCAAGAGTTTCCAGAAGAGAAAAAATACAAATATACATTAAAAATACCTCTCTGAAGTACTTTCCTTGACCCCACCCCAACAGAAAGTGTTTTATCCTGCCTCAAATTTTCCTAAACCAATGATACTGTTTTTACCTGTAATCCCTAGCATCTAGCACATAATAGTAGCTTGTTAATTGTTTATTTAATAAAGAGAGTCATGCTCTGATGGATGTGGTCAAAGAATATCAACAAACAGGTCTCAGAAGAATTGCAAACTATTAACAACAATATGGAATACTTTTCCTATTGCTTAGAAAAGAAATCCCAATTAAGACAATTCTCAGTTTTTGCTTTATACTTGTAAAATGTTGACAGATATGATAAAAGAAAGAAACAGCCCTGGAGAGGCTTCAGAAAGACATACAAGTAATAAAATGGTGGTTCTAGGAATGAGTCCAGCCATTTTGGAAAACAATTTGGAATTATGAATTATGTGTACTAAATTGTGCACACAATTTGACCTAGATACGCCACTACTTGGTATATGTCCCAACAAAAAAGGTCAAAATATTAGCCACAGCACTTTCTGTGATTATCAAGAACTGAATACAAAATGGATACCCATGTATTGAAGAATGGTTAAACAAATTGTGGTATATGAATACAGTGAAATATTATTTCATTGTTCAGTGAACATTAAGCACCTACTATGTGCTAGACATTGGGGATACAGATATAAAAAATGAAACAGTCCCTACTCCTAAAGCAGGCCTGCACAACCTGCAGTCAGTCAGCAGCTTATGGACTGCAGGCATGCCAAAGGATTTTGGGCACGCTGCAAAAAATGTAGAGGATATTTTCCTCTACAGGCTGTAGGTTGTTGCACGTCTGTCCTAAAGTTTTTACATTTGAACTGGGAAGACAAAAAGTACCTATGTGAGTATATTAAAAGTAGAGAAAAATGCAAATGAGTATAAGGTAATTAATTTCAAAGCAGGGAAAAGCAGGGTAGTAGCAATTGGTTACTTGGAGATAAGGAAGACGCTTATGAGGTAGAAATGACGAGGTAGTGCATTTTAGTGTAAAAGGCATAGAGACTGGAAATGGAAGAACATATGTGAGGAACAAAGAGGAGGCTAATTTGGCTGGATGGCAGTGTTTGGGTGGGGCAAAATGTGTGAGACTAGGGATGTAATTTAGGGCCAAACTTTAAAGGACTTTAAAGCTCAGTAGGGGAGTTAATGTTTTATTCCAGGGGCAATAGGAGCCATGTGAGTTGATGAGGAGACGGGTAACATAGTCGCAGTGCAGCCCAAAGTAGATTAAGATGTATTGGGAAATATTTCTTAAATAAAAATACAACAAAACATAGACATGCAAATTCCCTATTTTGTGACTAGGAAAATGTTATAAAATGTATTTTCAATTGTCTCTTCTTTTGCACAGAGCCTTATGATAACTTAAGGGAGATTCTTCAAAATGTGGCCAAATTACAAGGAGTATCAAATATGAGAAAGCTAGGTCACCTGAATAACTTTACTAAGGTAAGACACGTGGAATTTTCTCCTTTTCTGATTTGTTGGTGATACTAAACATTTTCTAACCTCCTTTTGGTACTGACCATCTTAAAATTTGACTGATCAGTTAGTTGTTGGAATAGTTGCTTAATTTCATCTCCTCATGTCACATTCTAAAAAGAGGATAAGTATTGATCTTACAACGTGATTGCAGGAAAAGCTTTAATACCAAAGTAGTGCTTTGACCAAAGTTAGTTTTCCATAAAATGATATGCTCTTAATTCTATTAGATTCTGACAGTGTAATGGTTTGTTAGTTACATTTAACTGTTGCTCTATAGGCCTTAATCTTTTGCCCTAAATCCTGTAATCCAGGATAATTTTGGGGAATCCTAGAAGAATGTAAAGCCAGACATAGAAATATCCCAGGAATGGTATTCTGGTTCCCATGATGATCCCTCAAAGGATCCCTGTTAGGCCAGTGCTTGGGATAATCTAAGAAAGGCAAAGTGAATTTAGGGAGTTTTCCCTGTAGGTATACTTCAAGAAGCTAGCATAACTTGAAGAGCTGAAACCTACCTATATACTTAACTAAAATTCCCAGGGAAGTCCCACAAACTCCTTCTGTTTTAATATATGGTATTTTTAAAAGTAGGCTCTTATGAGTGGGACTGTAGCTACTATGTCACATCCCTTATAAAAAATCAGTTTGTTACCAAATTAACAAGATAATCTTTTTTTCTCTGTTGAAGTACATATTTTGAAAGAAATAGTATTCATTTTATATAGGGAGCCTAGAAAATAAGTAGAATCTTATTAGGATACTAGATTATAAATTTATGAGACCAACTTACACCAGTTAACTAACAAACATTATTAACTACCTACCAAGTAATGTGCTGGATGTTGGATATGTAGAAACAGAAACTGAGCAGTCCTTAGCTTCAAATTTATGTTCTTGGAGGAGGAGGAAGAGAGAGAATGTATTATGGTGTGTGTACATGTACATACACATATATAAAAACTATACAATATATAGGTTTTTTTTGAGGGGGAACACACTGTTGATCAGAGGAGTAGGTGTCACAGTTGAGCTTGGAGGAACTAAGGATTCTAAGAGGCAGAGGTGCGCAAGGAGTGATATCCAGCCAGAGGAACAGCCTAGGCAGAGAGATATTGAGGTGGGACATAGAATGTTGTATCCAAGGCCTGTTTGGCTGGAACATAGAATGTGTAAAAGGAGGTAATGTGTACTTAGTCTTGAAAGGTAAACTGGGGCCAGTGTAAAGGACTCTGTATGTCAAACCAAGGCATTTATATTTGACTCTAGAGGCAATAGGGAGTTATTGAACAGTCAAATGAAATGGTCAGGCTTTAGTTATATTGCTTAGGTAATTCTTTAGAGGATGGACTAGAGAGGATAGAGTTTGGAGACCAGAAGACCATTTTGGAGAGTCAAACCATTTGTCCCAGTCAAAGATGTTAGCTTGAATTGGGCTGGTGGCTCTGTGAGTAGAGAAAAGGGGACTGATGGGAGAAATATTATGGCAGCTCCAACGAGGCTTAGCAGCTAATTGACTGTGAGGAGAGGTTACAAACCTGAGTGACTAAAATGATAGTGGTACCCTATACAGAAATAGGGAAATTAGGAAGAGAATGGGTTTGTGGGGGAGTCCAGGTGTAAGAGATTAGTTCTTTTTTAGACTGTCAGGATTATGGTAGATGGCTTTGCGGCATTCCCTGAAAATGTCCAATAGGCAGTTGATAATACAGAGCTGGAACTCAGGAAGGAAACTAGGGCTGGATATAGATAGATAGATAGATAGATAGATACATAGATATACTTATATCTAGCTAAATCTATATATCCCTCTCTGTGTGTACATATCTAGGAGTCATCTGCACAGAGATAATAATTCAACTAATCATAGCTGAGATCAAGAGAGAGTTTAGCAAGAGCTTTCACAGTCAACAAGAGAGTCACTGCCTTTTTATTTAGTTGAGCTCACTTTTATTTGAGACCCTAAGTAGACATTTCCCAAGTGAGTTTGGACATTTTTGTGTGCGTGTGTACGTGCATGTTTTTGTGTTTAAAGACCAGAACTTGGAATCTACAGTCAATCTCCCCAGAGCAAGAGGATTCTAGTGCAACATGTGGAAAGAGGGAGAAACATTTAGCTAGAGCTTGACATTTCACAAGCCAAATGTTCTTGTTTTCCTCACCACCACCACCCTCCTTCTACCCCCACTGTACAATTAAAGAGTTCGAAGGATTTTGTACTCTTAGAAGTCAGATTAAATTTGTTTTTAACTTCAGAGTTTTTTTTCCTCAGTTCTCTTTTTTTTGCCTTGTATTTTAGAAAGAACCAGGTGAAGCAATTGGCTTGGTACATATTTGTTGAGAATAAAGCTGCCACAGTTTATACTATGCCCTTTATAAATGAACTGTTTAAAATACTTAAATATCTCTGATATTTAGCAACTCACTTGAGAAACAGATTTAAATTGGGTATCAAGAATGAAGAGCTAAGTTGGTTTTTGGGTTGATTAACTGAAAGATGTTTATTGGAAGACCTCTGACAAGATAACATTTGGTGATAAATAAGTATGCTATTACAGAAATGTCATTCTTTTAACAGCAACTTTATGTAGAGAATTTCTATATTTTAAAAATAATTCTAAAACTAAGATTTATGTTTTAGGTAAATTTTTTTCACATGTTGATATAAACAAGTAATAGGAATGACAAGTGGAGAAAATCTCCACTTTTTAAATATGATCCCCTTGCTTTAGTACTGTGTATAAATTTAGTAAATGGAGTTAACATACTTGATCCTTACAGTTAAAATACAGTGAATTATATCTTAACAATTAAGGTTTCTTTTAAGGTACAGGCAGAAGGATCTAATGATGTGATCCTGTAACCATGTGAGTGTCTCACCCATGCCTGTCTCCTGACATCATTTTGGTAGATAAAGTAGCTGTTGCAGTCTCTCGTATTCTATTAAAGTGTCTTAAATTCTATATAATATTAAACAATTTTTTAATTCTTAGAAACTTTTCATTTGTTAACATTTTTCTTTGAAGTCTTTCAAGCATTTCATTTTTTATATTGAAAGTGTCCAGAAGAGTCTTACTTTGAAATAATTTTTCTATTAAAAAACTCATACTGTAAAGGAAAATTAACATAAAATTAGATGCTACTGATCCTACAAACCACAGTTTTAAAGAGTTACGCTTATGTGTTTAAAAAATTTGTTTGACAAATCTTAAGTATTACAAGTTAATTCTTATTACCTGGAAACTGTTAGCAATAATAAATTTAATGTCAGAAAAATAATCTTTACAAATCATGAAATCCAAGTTCTATGTAAATGTTTCTTTTTAGCCATTTTATTTAAGGAACAGATTAATACAGATTGACTATCCATTATAAATAAAACAAATCAGTTCTATTCTGCTGATTACCTGAAACAAAATCTTTCCTTAGTATAAATATAATAATAAATATATATAATATATATTATATATATAAATAAATGTAATAGTAAAAACTATGAACCTATTTTGAAACTCTTATCTTAATTTCTTATATATAGCAATAAAAAGATTGTGTAGCATATTAATTTAAGATAAAATATTCTCTCAGATTTATAACCACATGGTTTGTAGTTAAAATCAGTGTTTGCCATTTAAAGTTATTAAATATTGATCTAGCCTCCTTTTAGTTACTTTTTTAAAAGGTTCAAATTTAAATAGATAAATTTTGTCTATTTCATTGAGATGAAATGTGAATGATTAATAGTATGTTTTGAGGAGACTGTGTGATACTTAATTAGGGTATGATGAATAAAATAGTGGGGTATAGCTAACTCAGTAAGCTTAAGAATCAGAGCTCAATATAATTTTTTTAAATGAGCCCTCTACTCCACAAACTAAATGAAAAATATTCCTTTGAACTAAAAGTCATACTTCTGCCTCAGGCTTGTATATTTTTTTCTCTTCATATTTGTGCATAGCAAGTTTTAGTTTTCCTGGCAGCTTAGGTGATTTGTTTGTAATTTCAACCTGGTCTGTGACAAATGCTAAAAGCAAACACCTGATAATATTAATTAACTGCTATAAATAATAAACAAGTACCAAAGTTGTACTTTGTACTGTTGTACTTGAATAATAGAATAGAACATTTGGTTTGTTTGTTTTTTCTTTAGATATGGAGTGTTTTCCACTTAGAAACTTTTCCTAAGATTGTAGTACATTACCACCAGGTGGCAGTAGGCAACCTGTATATTGAAATACGTATTACAACCATAAATTTTCTGTACCTAACACTTTCACAAATGCAGCAAATGTAAACAGCAGAGTAGATCTTTCTTATGTAGAACAAGCTTTTAAATTAAAAAAACATAGAATTTAGTACTATTTACTAACTTAATTTTTAGGAATTTAATTCAGAAAATTTTATTTCAACTTGCCCGCCGCGCCACCCCCCCCCCCCCCCCCCCCCCGTGTAATTTTGCTTCACTATTGACAGTTTTAAAGCTTTCTCTAGTGAGAGATGGTCCTTTTATATGCTTAATTTCTGTTAATGACAGGAAGGCTTTCTTTATGCCAGGCAGACGAAATAAAAGGGAAAAGGACATTATTTTTCTTACCTTAAATATATAAAACTCCATGAATTGGAGTCTCTTCGTTCAGAGAAATTTTTTTTGCATTTTTGCATCTAAAGTTTTACTTTTTTTTTTCTTGGAGAAAATTGCCTTTTCTTAGCTGTTTCCATTTTAAACTAGAGCTAGGTGTAACTGTTTAATGTATATGCATTGATTTTCTTATCAGCTCATATTGAACAATTTCAGCACGCTACAGCTTTAGATTCAGTACCTTATAAAAAAAAAGGTTAGTATCCCTTATGTAAAACAACATTTGAATAGATTTGAAAGATATTTTAAGAGATTTAAAATGATTTTATGACATAGGGAAAACATTGTATTCCAATACATTTGTATGCCTCACTCCAGAAAAGCGTCTTCCCTCAAGGTTGCTGGTCATGTGCAACAATCTTTATGCTTCTCTCAAGGAATATGCAGTCTATCTTCTGGAGGAATCTTTGCTGTTCATCTTCCCCTATTATAGTTGTAGTAGTGGAAGGTGATATAATAAAGCACAGGATATGATCCCTTCATTAAAAAACAGCATCTAAGTTCAGTTTTACTTCAGTGTCAAAAACATTTTTAATTAATAATTCTGTTATTGTTAAAACATAGTCATTGAAGGTATTGTAGATGATTTTTTTTTGTGAATTTCTGTAATTAGTTTTGAAAGTATATTTCCAAATCCACTAGTTTCCTATTGAGTTCGCAAGTTTAAGGATAAAAAAATCATGTGTCAGCTGTTTGAGTGGCATATGGGGGTCTAGAGATGCATAGACTTTTTGCATTTCATTTCTCGATTTTGTTTATTTTCTTAAGCATTATAAAAGATTCAAATATTGCTTATTATCAATATCTATGTAGTACTAAAATAGTTTTTAAAAACCTAACATTTTTATTCCTGTGAAGGGGGAGGGAAATGGAGAAGCATTTCAGAAGCACTTCAGTTGGTGTAGACAACTCCTTACCCTCTTTTCATGTTTAGGTTTATGAGATAGCAAATTTACACTAACCTGTAGTTTATTGAGTGTTAATAATAATAAAAGTGTATAAAAGCAGAATTTTTTTTAACATGGTACCATACAAGAAAAATTGAATATAGTTATGACCCTGAGGTATTATAAGATTCTTACTTGTCCTCTGAATTGCTTAAGATTAAAATTCAACTGAATTTATTTAATGTTTCTTGTGCTTTGTTATGTTCTTATTTTTTGAAACTAGTAATATAATTTCCAGTTAACCAGTGCCTTTCACATTTCACAAAAGTTCTGGAAAAATTGTAGTTATTTAACTCACTCATTACTGTTAATCCTGTGTAGCTACACTGTGGTCCTCCAGATAAAAATATTGCTACCATTTTTGTTCTTTTGTGGGAAGAAAAATGTCCCCAAAGAGGAGACTAGGTGTAAAGAAGAGGAAAAGGTAGGAGAAAAAATTTTAAACCGCTGTACTCCGCTGAGTGTACTTCACTCCTTCGTTTCTAGAATCTAGCCACTAAGTTTTGCTGACAGATGTTGCCACTCCAATATAAAACATAATCACTCTTGATCTCTAATTTCATTTATTCATCATGAAGTTTAAGAATTCTGTGTTACTGACTGGATTATGATTCATTCACACATTCATAAAAGATTAGGTAGTGTCTAATAAAAAATATGGGATAAATTGGCATTGCGAAACATCTAAACTTAAAAAGTTAGAGAATAATTATAACATAATTTCTAAAAGTTTCCCCATGATGAAAATTTGATACCATTTCAGGAACTCTTTTCTGATGCTGAGCAATATGTGTTGTCATAACTGTCAGCTCAACTAAATTTTATTTGTCAAGAAAGACTTTTCTTTTTCACCAAGTGGGCTTTATCTGGAAAGATAAATTCTGAAAATTCAAAGAAAATTCAAGAAAAATTCTGCAAACCATAAAATTAGATTGTGGTTCTGATTTCTTCAGCCATTTAAATGCACCTTATCTGTTTATCTGCTTAGAATAAACTATACTATACTTCATAAGATTACATTTGATTCTTCACTGTCATGAAGGACCAGAGCCTTTCTACTCTGAACTCAGTGCCCCATCTCCTTTTATTTTGCCCCTAAATTATAGGTCTTCAGATCTTTCACAAATGAGAGCAAACTTGTGATCCCTCATAGCTTTACTAATGACATAAATACATTAAAACATTTTCTTATTTTGTTATAGGTTGTAGTTGTGCCTGTTGTTGGATTATCCAGTATTGAAACTATTTATGAACTCATAAGGAAATAAGTCAGTTACTCAGGTTATAGCATTATGACACAGTATTGAGTATATTTAATAAATATTCATTGAATGAATGAATTTCCCATTCTAAGTCTATCGCATTAAGGCACTAGTAGCAATTCGAGAAACTTCTGTGCTTACATAAGATAATCATTGTTAAAAGAATGTAAGTTCTTTCAGGGCAGAGATGTTTTGTATTTTGTCTTTTTATTCTTAGTGCCTCACACGTAGTAGGTACTTTAAAAATTCTTATTTAATTGAACTCTGCGAAATTTAGGTTAAATTAAAACTCAAATTTTTTTGGAGTAATGGGAGTTTTTAGTTATGGGAACATAAGGGTTCATTTGTAAGGTCAATAATTTCTCAAAATTTTATGAAGGAAAAATGTTAGTTACACTAAAATGTGTTGGTTCTCTATACTATTAAAACTAGAAACAAGTTAGAATCTAAAAGTTTTGGTGTATTTAAATTTAAGCCAAATGAATTTTACTATATTTTATTTATTTATCCTGAATGTAGATAAAACTTATTTTTAATTTGTGTGTTCGTGTCTGTCTGGGTGTGTGTTTTTGCATAGAGAGTTGAAAGAGCAATAGAAGTGTAGTTAGAAGACCTGGTTCAAAGACCTTTCTTACAGATAGCTCAGTGTCTCTTACAAAGTGATATAAATTCCCCTAGCCTCAACTTAATCATCTTTGAAAAGGGGTGTAATATTTATACTATCTGTCCTACTGGGTTGTTTCAAGAAAAGTATAGTATAAAGATTAAAATGCTGTATGAATGTGACCTGCTATTTAAGGGATTTTTTTTCTTGACAGCTTCTTTGTAATATTGGCCACAGTGAAGAAAAGCTAGGTTTTAATTATGAGCATATCATAATATGGTAAGTACCTTGTCATCTTTCCTGAATTATAACTAGATATTTCAAAATCTATGCATTTTTAAAGTACTGATAGTGTGGTAATACTTAACATATCTTGAGATACTTAATTCATTAAAAATAGTTGTAAAAATTAAATAATTTTATTTTATACATTATGATAATATATAACATTCAGTGATATTTTATGTTTACATATAAAAGTCAAGCATTTAGTCTAATATTTGAAACAAGTTTGTGGTTTTGAAATTTGAAAATTTCTTTTCTTGATTATTAGAAATGAAAGTTAATTCAAAGTATTAATTAGGGTATTTTATGTATTCTAAACATAGACAACAATGCTTTTTTTTGTTTTCATCAGTTTACGATTAGCTTTATTGAATGAAGCAAAAGAAGTACGAGCAGCAGGATTACGAGCCCTTCGGTATCTCATCCGAGACTCAAGTATTCTGCAGAAGGTGCTAAAGTTGAAAGTGGATTATTTAATAGCCAGGTAATTTTTCTACGGTTGCCTCTTTTGCTTATATTCTCTTTAACAGTAGAAATTGTACATAAAGAAACTTTGAAAATTTGGTATATATTTTTAGAGGAACTATAATCTATGAATTGCTCATTTGGAATAATAGAAAGCTATAAGTACATGTTCACCCACAACAAATATACTTATAGATTGTCATGTAAGAACGTTAATGTATATAGTTTTCTTTTAGAATATTTAAATTTACTTTACAAGTCTTAGCCGTTTTTTTTCTCAAAAGCTTTACGATGTGTAAAAATAGTTAAGGTGAAATTGGGTTGAGCAGATAATTTTTTTGAGTAAGATTTTTCAAATTATATCAAGGTAGTTATAGTAAATTAAAACTCTGCTGTTTGCATCACATAGGACATTTGTAATGGCCAGAATTTATACACTCCTTTTAAACTTGGTCTGCATTAATATTCAAAAGCAAACTACTTAAGGGAAATGAAGTGATTTTTTTTTGTTCTTCAGAATATTTGAGAGAGAGCATTCAATGATCATGAAATTGGGCCAGATTAGGAAAGTTTTTGTTAACACATACCTGATTTCACTCTACAGCTGTTTTTGTTGACATGTATGTGATTCAGTGGTTCTGTGAATTACATGCAGTGATGTTTGTCTCTTTCTGATTTTTTTCAGAAGAAAATAGATATTTCAATATAAGTATTTTTCACTAGAGGTGTAAATATTAACCATTTAAACATTTTGAAAATATTCCTTGGATATGTAAAAGCTCAGTAACAAAAAAAATACCTTTTCTTTTTAGTAAATACCATATTGACATTGTGTTTTATAATGATTGGCTATCTCATTGTAAAACTAGCTTGCACATGAAAAGAAAATGCTATCTAATCAGAATTTTACTTATTAATTAATATCTTGCATAGGTGCATTGACATACAACAGAGCAACGAGGTAGAGAGGACGCAAGCACTTCGATTAGTCAGAAAGGTATGCCAACTGTATTGTTGCATTTTGTTTCCATCATAAAATATTTATTGAGCATTTACTTTGTTCCAGGCACTGTGGTAAGCTTTGGGGATACATAGAAGGGCAAAAACAGTCCGTACCCTCAAGGTGCACACATTCTTTTGAGGTAGACAAATATGAAAATGTCTCATATCTCACATTTCTTATATAAGATATAGAGAGAGTAGAGGGGAGATAATTATTCCTATACATTTTTGATGAAGATAGGAAGGCTTTTTATAATCACTGCTTCCTTATTTAAATGCTTATTAATTCTATAGTGCATTTTTAATGATAAATACATGTTTTATATAATTTCTGTTACCAAAACATCAGTGAAATCATAAGTCTCAATCAGAAATTTATCTTTTAATCTAAATTCATATCATGCCCTCTTCTTTTTTTTGATATATAATTTTTAAAAATAATGTTTTATTTTTTCCCTAGTCATGTGTAAAAACAATTTTTATCATTTGGGGTGTGTGTGTGTGTGTGTGTGTGTTTCATTTTGAGTTCCAAATTCTATCCATCTCTCTCTTTCCTCCCCCCTCCCCAACATGGTAGGCAGTCTGATACATACTATATGTGTTCAGTCATGTAAAACATTTCCACATTAGTCATGTTGTGGAAGAAAACTCAAACAGAAAAAGAAAACAAAAGAAAGTGAAAAATAGTATGCTTCAGTCTGTATTAATGCTCTACCAATTCTTGTTTGGAGGCAGATAGCATTTTTCATCATGAGTCTTTCGGGAATGCCTTAGATCATTGTCTTGCTGAGAATAGCTAACTCATTCACAGTTGTTCATTATAAAATATTTCTGTTAGTGTGTACGGTATTCTCCTCGTTCTTCTCACTTCACTCTGTATCAATTCATATAAGTCTTTCCAGGTTTTTCTGAAATCATCCTGCTTGTCATTTCTTATAGCAGAATAACATTCCATTACAATTATATACCACAGCTTGTTCAGCTATACCCCATTGAAGGTTATCCCCTGTTTTGATTTCTTTGCAGCTACAAAAAACCGCTATAAATATTTTTGTACAAATAGGTTCTTTTCCTCTTTTTTGATCTCTTTGGGATACAGCTCTTGAAGAGGTATTCTTAAGTCAAAGGTTATGCACATTTTTATAGCCCTTTGGGCATAGTTCCAAATTGTTCTCCAGAATGATTGGGTCAGTTCACAACTCCACCAAGGTGCATTAGTGTTGGTGCATTTTAGTTCTAACTCTTTTGTTTTCTCTGGTACTAGAATTTGACAGGAGGAGTTTTCACACTGGCACTTTCCTACATTGATGGGATCATAGTTCTGTACCACTTTTCCCCTCTACTTCTTTCCATACTGACCAAATAATTCTATTTTTATGATAGCATAAAAATTGTATCTGTCATGCTGGAGAAGTGAATTAGAGCCAAGAGGTAATAGGGAATCATTAAAAATTTTTTAACTAAGGAGAAACATGATCAGATCTGTGCCTAAGGCAGGTTATTTTGGCAGCTCTGTTTAGAATGCATTGAACAGGGGTGAGACTGAAAGTGGAGGGACCGATTACAAGGATATAACAGGACCTGGAGAGAGGTGTGAAACACGTAGCAGTAGAACAACTGACAGGATGTTGTTGTTAAGAGACAAGGAAGAGTTAAGGATGATTGTAAGGTTATAGCCACGGGTAATTAGGAAGATTGTGGTGTCCTTGACACTAAGAGAAAGTTTTTGGGGGGAAGGGGTTGATTTTTGGGGGGGAAATGAGTTCCCTTTTGGACTTGTTAAGTTTGAGGTCCGTTTGTTCACACAAGTAAGAGCAGAGAAAGCAGATGGTAGGGGTAAGTTAAGGTTGAGAATTGTTAGAGCAGGAAGAACAGTTGGACAGGGAGCAAAGATGCAAGGGTAAAGGGCAGGTACATTTGAATTGACCAACAATAGGTTCAGGATTATGGAGAGAGGAAAGTGAGGCCATACCAAGAGTGAAAAATCTAGAGAACAGGTAGTCATGTTTTGCAAGCAGTTGATTACTATAGGCTAGAGTTGACGGCCAAATTTGATGACCAACTATATTGACACAGATGAGATCATTAAGGGAGAAAATGTAGAGAGAAGTGAAAGGGTTCAAAGAGAGCCTTGAAGGAACATCAAAGGAGACTGAGTTTTCAGACAGATATGATAAGAGTACAGTGCCACTGAAGCCTGGGGAGGAGAGTGTATCTGGAAGCAGAGGAAATCAACTGTGTCAAAAGCTGCTGGGGTTGAAGAAAGATGAAGACTGAGAGTCATATGATTTAGCCTTTAAGAGGTCTTAGGTAACTTTTGTAGGAGTGTTTTAGCAGAGTGGCTCTGTGTGGTTAGAAGCCTGAGGAAAGAGAGCACAGTTCTTTCTAGAAGTAGTGCTTAGTCACTCAATAAATATTTATTAAGTGCATACTAAGTGCCAGATACTGTGCTAAGCTCTGGGCAAGAGGCAAAAGAGCCCTTCCTCTCAAGGAGCTTACAATCTAATGAGGGGGGAGAGCAAGGGAAGGTGAACAACATGCCAACAAACATATATATAAAGCAAACTATATGTAGGATAAATAAGAAATAACAGTAAAGGCACCGGGATTAAGAGGAATGGCTTCCTATAGAAGGTCAGATTTTAGCTGGAACTTAAAAGAAACCAAAGAAGTAAATAGTTGGAGCTGAGGAGGGAGAGCATTTAAGTCATGGGGCCAGCCTCCAAAAAAATGCCCAGAGCCAAGAGATGGAGTTTGTTATTCATGCAGCAGCCAAAAGGCCAGTGCCACTGGATCAAAGAGTAGATATTGGGGAATTATCAGAAGTAGGAGGGGGCTAGGTCACGAAGGGCTTTGAATGCCAAGCAGAACATTTTATATTTGTTCCTGGAGGCAATAGGGAGTCACTGTAGTTCACTGAGTAGAGGATGTGATCAGACTTGTGTTTTATTAAAAATCACTTTAATGGCTGAATGAAGAATGGATTGGAGTGGGGAGAGACTTGAGGCAGGCAGACCCACAAGTAGGCTGTTGCAATAATGGCAGTGTCAGAGTTGAGAGGAGTGGTGATGGTAGTGGTATTTGAGAAATGTTTCAAAGCTAAAATTGACAGGTTTGGCTATGGGGAGTGAGAAATGGTGAGGAGTCCAGGATAACTCCTAGATGGTGAGCCTGAGGAACTGGGGGGAGGATTGTGTTGTCCCCTACCGTAAAAAGGAAGGTAGTCATGAAAAAGGGTTTAGGGGGAAAGATAATGAGTTGTGTTTTGGACACATTCAGTTTATAATGTCTACATCTAGTTTGAGATGTCAGGCCCCTGGAAATTCAAGAGTAGAGGTCAGCAGAGATTGGAGCAGGGAAAGTAGATTTGAAAACCGTCAGAATTGAGATGGTATTTAAATCCTTGGAAGCTGATGAGATCACCAAATGAAGTAGTATAGTGGGAGAAGAGAAGGCCCAGAACAAAACTGTGAGAGACACTTATGGTTAGAGGGTATGATCTGGAGAAGGATGCAGCAGAGAGACATAGAAGTGGTCAAATAAGTATGAGGAAAACCAGGAGAGAGTGGTATCCTGAAATCATAGAGAGGAGAGAATGATCGTCAGTGTCAAACACTGCAAAGAGGTTAAGGAGAATGAGCCTTGTGAAAAGGTCTTTGGATTTGGCATCTAAGGGATTAATAACTTTGGAGAGAGCAGTTTCATTGAAATGATTAGGTCAGAAGCCATATGGTAAGGGGGTAAGAAGAGAGTGACACAGGTGAGAAAAGTGGAAGCACCTATTATAGCTCACCTTTTTGAGTTGTTTAGCTACAGAGGACAGAAGAGATATAGAATGATAGTTAGCAAGGATGGGTCAAGGAAGGGTTATTTCAAAATAGGGGAGATGTGGGCATATTCATAAGCAGTAGGAGATGAGCCAGTAGGGAGGGAGAGATTGAAAGTAAGTGAGAATGGGGATGACTGAGTAATCTGTTGAGACAGGATGGAATGGGATCACTTGAACAAGTAGAGGGATTAAGATTAGTCTTGAGAAGGTATAAGGCCATTTCATCATGTGAAATGGGTTGAGAGAGAAAGTGACAGAAGGCACCTGAGTGATAGATGAGGAAGAGAGAAGAAGAGGGAATTCATGGTGAATAGCCTCATTTTTTCCCCTGTAAAATATGAAGCAAAGTTCTCAGCTTGGAAAGTGCAGAGAGTGGGAGCCATAAGAACTTTGAGAAGAGATGAAAAGATTTAGAAAAGCTGTTGTTGAGAGTGGGTTAGTGAGTTGATAAGGAAGGTATAGTAGGGATTGCCAGGCAGCAGTGAGGACCTGTTTGAGGTTATGTAATATAAATTTATAGTGGACCCAGTCAGACTTTCTCCACCTTTGTTCAACTGCATGTATATCGCAGAGAGATGACATATGGTGGAAGTGATCCAAAGCTAAGACTTTCCTAGGTGTAATTGACAATATGTTAAGAGGGCTAGGAATTCAAGGGAGAGGACAATGTAGAGTTGAATTAGTTCACCAAGGAGTCAAGATGGGGAGAAGAGAGGAGAATGGCTAGTGCAGGGGAGATGGTCCGGGAGAGAATTGAGGGGTTAAGAGATCAGAGGTCATGTTGTAGATGAAAGGCAGAGAGAGAGGTGAAAATTCAATCTATTACGGTCCAAAAGAAGATTTCAGAATTCCTGAACATGGAATGGCATATTTGTGGGTGATGGCAAGTTCAAGGAATATGGCTATCTTTGTGTCTAAGGCTGAGATGGGATGGAGGAGGTCATGGTGAGTAGGTTTGGGAACTGAGTGGTTAGTGTATTTGAGAGAGAATCAGTATGTATGTTGGATTCTTCTGGTGTGAAAGCAGGAGTTGGAAAGCAGAGAAAAATTATAAGACAGGTACCAAACTCAGTGAGGAAAGAGAAGGGTCTTGGGGTCTATGGACAGCAGCTACCAGGATTCTGATTGGGTGGTAGATATAAAGCTCAAAGGAAGAGAGGTAGTGAAAGAGAAGAGTCAGTTTGAAAAAATAGTTTGAGAAAAAATGGAAGGGTCTGGCAAAGCTTTTTTTGTAAAGATCATAGGCATGTTAATAGGGAGCAGGGAAGAAACCAGCAGTCAACAGTCAGGTTGCTGATGTGGAATAATACAGTTCAGAGGAGTCGAGGATATTGATGAATTGGGAGGCCATGGTGTTTGAGGGGACATCATATAAAGTCACCAGCATTTGGGTAGTAGGGGAAGAGTAGAAGCCTGAGCCAGGTACTAAACACCTTTTAAAAAGAGAGAGAATGGAAGTTGTTAAATTTTTTTGTAACAGATCTATATGGAGTGGTATAGATAGATGAAATAAACTTCCAAGGAGGAGCAAGAGAGTTCTGAGTAAATGTAGGGCCGTAGATTTAGGACCAAAATGTCCTCTTGTCCAACTCCCTAATTTCACAGAAGAGGAAACTAAGGCCCAAAGAAGTTAATTGATTTACCCAACATTCCACAGTAAGCTGTGAAGCTGAAATTTGAACCAAAGTCCTCTGGCTCCAAATTCAGTTTTTACGTTACTGTGTTTCACTGCTTCCCCTACACCTCAGTTAGTGAGTGTGACCTAGGTGAAGATCCAACTAAGGAGGTTAAGATGTGACAGTGAGGTAGGTAAGAGAACCAGGAAAGAGCTGTCTCAAGAATCTAGAGAGAAAGTGAGTATTAAGGACGAGTATTAAGGACAGGACAATATCAAAACCAGCAGAGAAGTCAAGAAAGGTGAGGATTGAGAAAAGGCCGTTTGATTCGGTTACTTACATGTTGCAGAGAGGTCAAAAAGGATAAGGACTGGAATAAAGTCCTTGGAGTTGGTAATTAATAGATTATTGCTAACCTTGAAAAGAGCAATTGATTGATAAGGTTATAAGCCAGACTTCAAGTTATTGAAGAGTGGGAGATAAGAAAATGTCGATAGTTTAGAAAGAAAGTGTAGATAACTTTCTCTGGGAATTTGTGAAAGGAAAGAGATATAGAAGAGTACCTTTCAGAAATGGTAGAATCAAGTCAGGTTTTTTAAGGATAGAAGAAATGTGGCCATGTTTCTAAGTATTGGAAAATAGAATAAAGAGAATTTGAAATTAGGGAGTGAGAGATTGACTGAAGGCACAAGCTTTTGGAGGAACCAGGAGAATATGCAATTCAGGATACAATTAGAAAATTCATCATTTTCAAGAATAATTGGCACTTCTTCCACTGAGACTGGAGTACATGTAAGAGAGATTAGAGAATGATGTTATTTGGTGATGTGGAATGTAGAGTTGGGGAGAAAAGGGAACTCAAGAGATGGCCTTGGTTTTTTTTTCAGTAAAGTATTTAGCAAGACTCTATGATGTGGAAGAGGAAGGGAATGGGGTAGGAATCTTACAGAGATTAGAATAAAAATAGAGAGTGAAATAGAAAGTCATGAAGGATAAAAGGATTGATGTACAGCAGAAAGAGAAGCACGGAAGTTTTTTGAGCTGCTGCACACTAATATAACCAGGTTACATCAGCTCTGGTTTTATGTTGGTTTTTAGTTGGAGATCTATTTTAAGAAAATATTCTGGCAGTTTGTAGAATAGATTGCATGGGAACAAACTTTATCAGGTATCCAGTTTAAAGACTACTGAAATAGTCCAGAAAAGAGATTTTTAAAAAAAGGCTTGAGTTAAGGTCTTGGCAGTAGAAACATAGTAAGGCATGGTTTTAAAAGGTAGTATGGCGTTAGAATCAATAGACCTCAGGACTTGATTCAATGTGAGTCCAATCAGGGAAGGAGGAGGATGTCAAAGAAAGATTTCGAGCTTGGATAATATTGGGGATGGTTGTCCCATTAACAAAAAATAGAGAAGCCAAGAGGGAATCGGGGTTTGGGTTGGGGGTGACAGGAATTACATATTTATTCCTGTTGTATTTAAAGTGCTGTCTAGGAAGAAATGTCCAGCAGGTAGTAAATGTGGTTAGGAAAAAAAAATTATGCTGTATTCTGCCTGGTAGTTGAATCTGTTGAAAGAGACCAGTTAACAATGCGAGAAGCTTTTAGGAGGTTAAGAGGAGAAAGAGAAGCCAACAAAATTGCCTCATTTGTATAATCTTGAGTAAGTTACTTTACCCATCCCAACTTTGGTTTCTTCATCTATTAAAAAATGAGGGGATTAGATTAAATCTTCTGTAAGGAAACCTTAGCTGTAAGCCCTATGAGCCTGTGTTAAGGGAACATTCTGCTTATATAACAATATTCCTCAGTATATTGTTATAGTTACCCTTAAATGTTTAACCATGGAAAAAGTATCTTACTGTAGCACGTACATGAATAGTATTTATATAAACAAACACTTTATCTAAGCCTAATGTAGTGCTAGGCATATAATAGGTACTCAAGAAATTCTTTTTGATATAAAGAGATGATATTTGAAATAAAGAATCAAGACAGTTATGTTCAGTTATATATGGTTAAAATTCACTGGTTACCATTTTTATCCTTTTTTAAAGTCTGTGTTTGAGACAGATCAGGACATAAGCATATTCTTAACATGTACCTTTGAAGTATTGTACTAGGAATTGAACATGTTATTATTTAAATCTTAAAATATATTAATAATGAAGGAATTAACTCCCTTTTCTGACTCCCTTTTCCTCCATCCTCTTCACAGATGATCACTGTGAATGCTTCCCTGTTTCCCAGCTCTGTTGCCAACTCATTGATAGCGGTTGGAAATGATGGCCTTCAGGAAAGAGATAGAATGGTTCGGGCTTGTATTGCCATTATCTGTGAACTAGGTAAGAATTATCTACAAACAGAATAAAAATGTAATGGTTTTTAAAGTGTTTCATATTTCTCAGTCATTTAAGAAATTAAACTCTTTAGTCATTGCAGTAATATACATAAAAGAATGGTAAGAGCCTGCGATAGATGAAATGGAATAGTCATTCTTCAATAGATCAGTTATTCTTCCTGAAATACGGTACCAGTACATATATCCAGACTCTTTCTAATTTCAGTATTGAATAAATTCTATTGACTTGCAGTCTGATAATGAACAGTCAATTGGCCACCAAGTTTAAAGAATAAACTAATTATGCTTAATATACCCAGAAATTGATAAAGCAGGAAACAGAAGATAATACTCCTTACAAAAGTAAGATTTAAAGAAACAAAAAATTGCTAGTGCTTTGCGTTGCCTTATGAAGAGTGACTATAAAGTAATGAAGATGGCTTATGGTATTACTAGTGGAAGCAAAAAAATAATTATCATGGCAGGGACTTATGTTTGATCTTGAAGTAGTAGCATTTCAAAAATCCATCGGTCTTGAGCTTCCTGGTAGTGAAGGTCAACATAAAAATGAGTGCTTATTATTTGGAGCAAAGTAATTAATAATTACATAATTAATTATGTAAAATTTTGTATGAGGTTAAAACTATAAGGCATTTAATATTTTTTAAAAGCTAACTGGAATAAAATAAGATAAAGATCAAGAGTTACTGACTCACCCAAAATATTCAAAGAAGATATTGAAGATATCAATAATAATGCCTGACTTGGTCATCAGTTAACCCACAGAATTAAATGAAAATCTTTAAAAAGCACAAGAAAAGGCTCATTCATACTGAGGATTAAACTGTGAGAATTATGGGTGAAGATTTAAATTTCATTGAAGAAAGAGATTTACACTTATGTCACGATATAAGGAGAATTTTTGCGAAGATTGTGCCATTCAGTTTGGAAAATAACAAACTCTGCGAGATTTAACAGATTTTATATTTTAAGGAAAGCTAAACAAAATAACTCTTTTCAGAGGAAATTAATAACAGCTGATCAGATATCTTCCTGATATGACACAGAAACAAAGCATCAAAATCTACTGTGGAAACCACCAATTTTCCTGAGACCCAAGACCGTCAACATATTGTAGCCATAAATGACGAGTTTAGTTTTTTGCATTGCTACATATTTTTTCCATTAGTATAACCTTTCCATGTTAGAAGTTGAGTCCTGTGATGCTAAATCACAGAGTCATACATAAAATGAATATATTCATTCTATTCAGTTTCACAAATGGATGACTACATGCTTTTAGGCTTATTTCCAAAATCATTTGCCCCATTTATTTATAGTTATTTCACTGACAAGTAAGCTCCTATAAGTCTCAGCATGACATTTTTTGGGTACCTCCTTTTTTGGTAGCAAATCACTTGTGACTCAGTTGTAATATTTCAATAAAGACGGAAATGATGTACCACCTCTCCTAATCAGTGTAAGGAAAGTTTGGTGATCAACTTATTTGTCATTGAACACTTTTTTTAAAAAGGTAATGTCACCTCAGGCAGAAGACTAAGATATCTAGGTTTTAGTCCTGTTTACTTTTAGTAAACTTAGCTGTATCACCTGGGGCAAATTAGAACTTCTCAGTCTAGATTTCCTCAATAAAAAAGGCAGATGATACCATCCTGCCTTCATCACATACTTCTTGTGAGGATAAAATGAGGTAAGGTATGTGAAGTCCCTTTGAAAGCTGCAAAATAAAATATAAATGGTATTATTTAATATTTACTTATATGCTTTCTCTTCTGAAGTATGCCTCAGGAGGCTGTAAGGGACAGTAGAAAGAGCATTGGTTTAGGAGTCAGATGACTTAAATTCAAACCTTGCTGGGTCTCACTTAACTATAAAAAGAAGGGGTGGGGCAGACTCAGTGGTCCCTTCCAGCCCTAGATCTGTGATCCTATTGTTGTACCAGAAGGGAGCGAGACACACCACAGAGTATAAGTTTTAAGTGGAGAATTTATTAGCCGGTGGCCATTGGGGTACGGTACCACAAATCAATGGCAAGTGTGTTGGGGTGATGGCTTGGCTTATATAGGATATGGGGGTACAGAGTAGGGGGGAAGAGGAACAAAGGTCCTGGCTAATCAAAAGATTCAGTCAGGTTATCATACTAGTGGGATAATCTCATTTACATTCCTTGGTGGAGTCACAGAGTCCCAGGGATATCTCCCAGGAAAATAAAATAATCCTACTTTAATTAAACTTACATATACCATTCACTTAGTTAAGGGGGAAAAGCCAGCACCCTGAACTTCAGAGAGAATACAAGCAGAAATTATATAAACAGAGCAAATAACACATACCAGTCTATCCATAGCAATAAATACATAGTTATTAGAGAGAGGAGCACCAACATGGGGGTTTTTCCAAGTGGAGGAGGGGGGTTGCTTCTATGGCTACCCAGAGTCTCATCACCAACACTTCCAACAAGTGTGTCCCCAAAACAAAATGCCAACCTCATCTTATATGCTTGTCTCAGGGCCCTGGAATACTTGATTACCTAAGTGCTGAGAAGCACTCAAACAAAGAACAGCAAAGTCCCATTTTGTTTGCCATTACATTTGAAAAGCAAGATCCATCAAAGGTACTTGATTACCTCAGTGCTGAGAAGCACTCCAAAACAAAAGATAAAAGGGTCCCACTTTACCTGCCCCATTCAAACAAAGGCAAGACTCATTAAAGGCACTTGATGGCTTTAGCATTCCAAAAGAGAAAACAGTAAAAAAGTCCCACCCTAATTACCATAACAGTGACTAACCCTTGCTGAGGCTTGGTCACTTAACATAAGTTTTTAGAGCTAGAGGCAACTAAATTTTCTCCTTTTTTGAGAAATTTTCCCAAAACTATGCATCCTAAATACCATGCTTGTCTAGCTTGAACTGAAATTTAAAATAGGATGGATATTACTTTTTCCTATTTTTCTCCTGCCTTTATGAACCTCTCAGAATAGGAATTAAGTGGCTGCCCATTATTCTAAAAGCTTTCTACCTTCTGTGCAAGTATAGATGTACATAAGGTATATTTGATTAAGCCTTCTTTCCTTGAAGACTTTTTACTCCTTCTATCCACAAGTGTGTTCATCCTATGGAATTTGACAGGAAAATGAAAGGGTTGTTATAATGTGGCCTAGCACAAACAGAACTACATATTGGAAAGTTCTTGAGACAGGTATTATAAGGCATTGTTCATGTAGAATTTATTCCACAATATCAGTCGTTAAAAGTTTCATATAGAAATGTTGAAACTTTTCAAAAATTCTTTGTAATGTTTAAAGAGTGAATTGTGGCCCAGTGTGGCTGCATCACTATGACTATATTCTGACTTACAGTGAGTTTTCTATGAAAAAAGATTTTGAGCCCCAAATAGTATTAATCCACCCACCTTATTTACCAGACGTGGCTTCAAGTGACTCTTGGCTGTTTTCAAAAATCACATCCACCCTAAAAGGATGAAAATTTGTCACCATTGAAAATATTCAAAAGAATGTGATGAAGGCTCTGAAGGCATTTCCAAAAGAGGAGTTAAAAATGCTTTGAGCAGTGGCCTGCCGCATTGGAATAAATGTATAGCCTTCCAAGGTAATTACTTTGAAGGAGACAAAACTCTTTGATTTGTAACGTCTCTGGTATGTTAAATCATTAGCATTACTTTATAGTCACACCTCATATGTAATGATTTATTAAATTTTAGATCACGTATTGAAGGAAAATAATGCCATTTTTGTCTGAAAGTATATTTTGCTGTCTCACATGAATATTAATCTTATTGTTGAATATTCAAATTATAATTTGAATATTTCATATAATCTTTAAATTTATCTGCAATCCACTTTAGCATCACTGAACAAAAAGGTCTTTGTTTTTAAATCACCCATCTTGTTACATACTCGGTATAAGTATAATTATTACCTTTTTATTATTTATATACCAGAGAAATTTTTCCTAGTATGATTTATTCTTTTACTTACAAGTTTGATTTCTTTTCCTTTAGCACTTCAGAATCCAGAGGTGGTGGCTCTCCGAGGTGGACTAAGTACCATCCTAAAAAATGTGATTGATTGCCAATTAAGCCGAATAAATGAGGCCCTTATTACTACAGTTTTGCACCTTCTAAATCATCCAAAGACTCGGCAATATGTGCGAGCAGATGTAGAATTAGAGGTAGACATTTTTTTCTTTTTTCAGTTTTATACATTTAAGTTCTTAATTTGAAAATTCTCACAGCATAATATCAATTTAACACACTCAGTAAGATTTATTGTACAGTTAAAGCTCATTCATTTTATCTTCACTAATTAGGGATTTATGATTATTCAGCTTGTGTTGATCTCAAGGTTATTATTGGTCCTTCTATGAAGAGAGGACTAACTAATCCTATTTATAAATTGAGGAAGGCAAACTAAGAAGACCTTCATTGTGAAATCCTTTGTTAGCAGCTAAAGCAGTATATTTTTTATTATCCATAATTCATATTTTTATTAATTCAGCTAGGCTTTCTCCCAATTCATCTGAAACAGTGAGGTTAATTGTGTGGAGAACTTACTCAAAATTCTAAGAAGAGATAAGTTCATGGTTATTTGTATGTATACACATTTTTATCATTTACTGTTTCCTAGATTTATTACTTTAAGTTAGGGGCACAATCAAAGGGTGAGTAAGAGCTTAGTTAAGGGTGATTAAAGTGATAAAACAGCAATGTTGATAAATTTTCAAATAGCCATTGGTGATCCCTGGCCTCAATGAAGGGCTTTATATATGAGAATATTCTTGGATTAGTCTGATATTATAGTTATATTAAGTTTGTTAATTTGGTATGGATGCTGGATATCTTTGGGTATTTTGAGCTTTGAGTTTATGAAACTGAAGTTAACTTATCTCATGAATTAATAGGATTATAAGACCATAGATTTAGATCTGGAAAGGACCTTGTAGGTCCTACAGTCCCACTCCTTCATTTTATAAACAGAGAAAGCGAGACCCAGGGAGGTTAGTGACTTGCCCACTGTAGGAAGTAGCAGAGCCAGTATTTGAACCCAATACCCACTTGACTCCCAACCTACTACTCTGCTGGATATACAGCATTCTTCTTAAGAGCAAATTCTACATTCATTGTTTAAAGGAATCTTAAGGGTGTAAACTAGAATCAGTGATGTTTTACTAGTGAATTTTTTCATCTTATTTGGAACAAGATATTAATTCTTAAATTGGGGAGTTAGTAAACTGTTTAGTTATTTGCACACAGTAATGTATTACTAATGCTCTAAAGTTCACAGTAGACCTTTACCTTTGGACATATTTGCTTATGCTTTTTCTTGGGGGGAGGAGGCTTAATGAGACCTTTTAAAAGAAGCAGAGAAGAATGGTCATCGGGAAACAAGTAGTAAATTCACCCCCTCCTGAAGTGGGGAAAACATGGAAATAAAAATGAATAGATAGGGAACTTTCATTTCTCATCACTGCTGAAGCCAGGATCATTTATCCTAAGATGGAGATGATCCTCACCTTTTACAAAAATTCACCTCTTTCCTTACATGTGAACAGTGTGCTAAGTGGAAAAAGTGCTATTGTCTGAATGAGAACACCTGGGTTCAAAATCTGGCTCTGCTGTTTTTATTTACCTATATGACCTTGATTGAGTGACTTAGCTGGGCCTCAGTTTTCTCATCTGCAAAGTGAAATTATTGGACTAGATGACTCTGACTGTCTCTTCTATCTCTAAATCAATAGTCTTGTGATCCTAATAAATCTGTTACTGGCAAATTCAGCCTTTTCTCTAAAACACTGATCTTTTTTTTTTTTTCACAGTATAGAAGCTGTTTTGAATCTTGATAGACACAAACTTGATTGACATATACATTCATTTTATATAGACTTCTCCCTTTGTTCAGCCTGTCTTGAATTTTGCTACCTGTACTTTCTGTTCTCACTTAAATGAAAAAAGTCCTATTTTAAAACATTTTTTAAAAATGAAAGTAAACTTCGCCCCACCCAGGATTACCCTTTGTTTACCAGTGGTTTTTACTTATTTCATTACGCAAGTTAGCTTAAATTCTTAAACAAATTCTCTTGGAATAAAATTAGCAGGAAGTGAAAATAAATTCACTTTACTTATTATAAAGATAATATGGTCGTAACAAGCGCTATTCTTTATTTTTAGAGAATCTTAGCACCATATACAGATTTTCACTACAGACATAATCCAGACACAGCAGAAGGACAGCTCAAGTAAGTGCCAGATGTTCCCTATTAATAGAAGATTCACAGTATGCTACTTACTTCCTTCTTTAATTTTCAAAGTTCATATTGTCAGCAGTCTCCTGAATGCTACTGAAAATCAAATGGGAGGTAATGACTTTGTGTGTATTCTTTGTTTAACTGAAATGTTTGTTTTCAATAAAAATGTAACATGGGCTTATTATTAAGATTTCATTCAAATGTTAGATCTCTAAGAGCATTGAAGCTTCAGGAATTGTAAATCTTACTTTCGTATTTTTTATTGATGAATGTGTGGGGTAGAATGGGAATAATCTTACAATATTTGATTTTTATAACTTATTCTAAAAATGAAAGGATTGAGAGTAAAAGAAAAAGAAACACCAGGGTTGGGAAAGAAATGGAGATTGCTTTAACAGGGTAAATGCTTGTTCCAAATCAGGAAGACTTGGGTTCAAATACTTTCCTTAATCATCAGGTATTTATTATGTACCTACTATGGGACTATAAAGACAAAAGTGAAACAGCTCCTGTCCTTACATTCTATCAAGGGGAGTATGCACATATGTAGGGGATGTACAAAAACAATACAAAGCAGATATGAGGTCACCTTGTGGGAAAGGTGCCAGGGACCAAGGAAGGCCTCCTATAGAAAGTAACAATCACCCAGTGACTTGTGTGACCTCAACAAGTCCCTTAACCTCCCAGTACCCTGGGCAGCTCTTTAAGGATGAGAGTGAGTTAGTTTTCTCATAATGAGTTTCTTTTTAAGCAGGTGCATGGGATAGAAATACAAAAGTGAAAAAATCATCACCACCAGGGCACTTACATATTACTAGGGGGATGCAATATGTTCACAGATAAATGCAGAATATATGCACAGTAAGCAGTGATAGGGTGAAAATTTACTGATAACTGGGAGAATACCTTTTGTTTGAAGCATGCATTACTCAAATTGAGATTGGAATGGAGCTGTCAGGTTCAAGTGGTAGAGGTGAGGTCAAAGGGTATTTCAGTATGAGGATAGATTTGAGTGGGGAGAGACTGTATGCAGAAATACTTATTAGGAAGCTATGAATTCTAGGTGAGGAATGATAAGAGTTGAGGAAAAGGATGATTGTGTGAAGAGAGAAAAAGGGATGGATGCAAGAGATGTTAAAAAAGTAAAAAAGTAGCTTGGCAACTGATTAGATATGAGGGTTGAAGGAGAAGAAAGAGTTGAGTGTAATCCTTAAGTAGAGAACCTGGGTGACCAGGAGAATGGTGGTGCCGTCAACAGGTGTAGGGAACTGAAGAGGAAGAGGTGAGTTTGTATATGTTGAGTTTGAAATGCCTGTGAAATATCCAGGCAGTTGGTGTTGCAGGAATGAGTCTCAAGAGAGAGATATGAGGGCTGGACTTTTAAGTTTTGGCATCAGATGACAGTTTGCATACAGATGATAGCTAAATCAATGGGAGCTGATAAGATGACCTAGAAAAAAGAGGGGAGAGCCCAGAACAGAGTCTGAGTACTGTTCATATAGGGAGTACAACATGGAAGATGAACCTGCAGAGGAGACCAGTGAAATCACGTCTGGATACCTCTGAATATATTTCTCTGGGTAGTACTCGAAAGCTTTAAACTATCATTTTCACCACTTTGATTCCTACATATTCTGTTTCTTAATAGAGAGGATCGAGAAGCACGGTTCCTAGCTAGTAAAATGGGAATAGTAGCAACATTCCGATCATGGGCAGGTAAGTTCCTTCACTCTCCCTCATGAATTTGACTTACCATATTTTAGAGTCTTCTTGTTGCACATGACTCCCTTCCAAAAACTGTCCAGTGTGCTCATAAAGTTATTCTGTACTTGTAAAGACTTCATTTCCTTATCCCTTTAAAAGAGGTGCTGAGCTTAATTTTCTTGTTCAGGTTCTAGATAACATTGAAAGTGGCATCTAGGATAAGAAGGGAAGTGATTGAATGGGGGAAAAAATCTTTGATAAGAGGTTGATGAGAGATGTATAAACAATATATATAACAAATAGTCATTCCCCAACAGCAATGCAAAGTATTCAAAACCACATTAAAAAAATGCTCCACATGACTAATAATAAGAGAAATGTAAATCAAAACAATTCTAAGGTTTCACTTCACATGCTACAAATGTGCAAAAATGACAACATTGTTGGAAGGGTTTTGGAAAGATAGGCGTACTTAATACATTGTTGGTGGAGCTGTGAAATGGTGTAACCATTTTCGAAAGCAGTTTCGAATTTTGCAAATAACGTGACTAAAATGTCTATGCCCTTTGAACCAGAGACTGTTACCTTCCTTATGCACCTAGGAAGCCATTGATAAGAAAAAAGTCCCCAGCACTTTCTGTGATAGCTAAGAATTGGAAACAAAGTATATGCCTGTTAATTAGGAAATGGCTAAGCAGATTGTGTCAATAGATAATGTAATATAATATTACTATGCTATAAAAAATGATATGTGTGATGAATACCAAAAAACATAGAAAGATCCATATGAATGGATGCAGTGAAGTAAACAAAATGGAAATGAAAACAATAATACACCAAAAAAATGTAAATGTAAGAAAATTATTAAGATCAAGTGGGACTTGAATAAAGAGATAGGAGAAGACACTCTGTACCTACTCCTTTGTGGAAGTGGGAGGTCCATAGGTATTAGATACTGCGTGTTTTCAGACTTTTAATGTACTGATCAGTTGTGTGGACTTTTTATTTTGCTCTCTAAAAGATAACTTTTTGTCATGAAATCGCTGTCTGAGAAGATTAAGGGGAGGAATACATAGGGTACTATGGTGATATAAGAAATAAAATATCAATGAAAACCTATTTTAAAAAGTAAAGAATTTAATTGGGAACTACTCAACAAAATAAATAAAAGTACACTTTAAAAAAAGAGGAGTCTCACTTCTGTTCCCTCTGAGATTTTTTTTTCCCTTCAAAAACTCATTTAGCAGTAGCCACAGTGATTTAGTGTTTAACACACATATATATATATATATATATATATATATATATATATATATATACACATACACACACATATGTATATACATATATATTTGAGTTTAAAAATAGAATAAGAAAATTAAAATAAATTTTATATTATTCAGTAGAGAAGTTATTCGTATGCACTGGAAAATGTTAGTCAAGATTAGAAAGAATATTGTTTATATAATTTATACTAGAATAATATTTTAAATATTTTAAATTCTAGTTATAGCCAAATTGTTACAGAAGTTACTTGTTGATTGAAGTATTTGATTGCAGTAGATAATTATGTTTCTATGGTTTTTTTTCTTAAACAGGCATAATTAGTTTATGTAAGCCTGGCAACTCTGGGATCCAGTCTCTCATTGGGGTACTTTGTATACCAAATATGGAAATTCGGGTAGGTAAAATGTTTTGAGTGGTTGTTTTTTCTTGACTTTTTAGCCACACCTCTCTTCTTGGCAAGGATCATAGATAGTACCCTAAATTTAGATTTGTAAAGGATTTTTCAAGGTCATGTAATACAACTCTCTCTTACAGATGAGGAAACAGGAGCTCAGAAAGGGCAAGTAACTTGCTGAAGGCCAACTTGGTAGTAAGAGACAGAGTTAGGATACAAACTCAGGTTCTAAATCTAATACACTGTGCCTTGCTGACCCTCCAGTTAGAATAGAGACTTTGAAATTAAATAGGATAACATTCATTAAGACCTTTGATATAGTGGAAAAGCAATAGAATGGAAATCAGAATAGCTGATTTCCAGTTCTGGGCTTTTACTTGGTTGTTGTATGACCCTGAGAAAGGCACTCGATTATGATGATCATGATGGACCTCAGTTTCCTCATCTGTAAAAAGATAGGAGTAGAACTAGGTGATTGCTAAGGTCCTTTCCAGGGTTAAGATTCTGTAGTTCTGTGTTTATACATTTTGTTCCCAATATGTATGGATAGTGTTCTGTAATGTACATCAATACTTTTGTTGTTGTCAAATTGTTTCTCAATCATGTCTATCTCTTCATGACTCATTTTGGGGTTTTCTTGGCAAAAATAGTGGAGTGGCTTGTCATTTTCTTCTCCAGCTCAGCTTTACAGATGAGGAAACTGAGGCAAACAGGGTTAAGTGACTTGCCCAGGATCACAATAGTAAGTGTCTGAGGCCAGATTTGAACTTAGGTCTTCCTGACTCCAGGTCTGGCATTCTAGTCACTATGCCATCCAGCTTATCTTTGTTTTTCTGCTTTAGAGAAAAATGTGCTATTGAAAAGTGCCATATCAATCCAAACTATTAGTATTCCTGATTTTTAAAAGATTGAAGATTAGTAAAACATACTTATTTACAAGGCACATTCATAAACTTGAGAGGCATTCAGGAGCATTCAGATTGATGGTTTTGCCTCTGATTCATTCTAACTGTAAGAAAATGGGTAGTTCTCATTTCTAAAATATATAGAGAACTGAGTCAAATTTATAAGAATACAAGTCATTCCCCAATTGATAAATGGCCAATGGATATGAACACACAGCTTTCAGATGACGAAATTAAAGCTACCTGTAGTCAGATGAAAAAATGCCCCAAATCACTATTGATTAGAGCAGGCCTACACAACATATAGCCTGAAGGCTGATTGTAGCTCATCAGAGGATTTTAGGTGATCTGTGAAAAATGCAGCGTTGCCACTCCACCTGCTCCTGTTCATCACATGATCTGCTACAACCAATGGTCGTCAGTCTGTCTCTAGTCTAACCTTTCTGTGACCTGAAGAAGCTTATAAGTTGTGCAGGTCTGTATTAGAGAAATGCAAATTAAAACAACTCCAAGGTACCTCCTCACACCTATCAGATTGGCTAATATGACAGAAAAGGAAAATGATAAATGTTGGAGATGATGTGGGAAAATTGGGACACAAATGACATTGGTGGAGTTGTGAACTGATCCAACCATTCTGGAGAGCAATGTGGAACTATGCCCAAAGGGCTATAAAACTGCATACCTTTTGATCCAGCAATACTTCTTTGAGGGCTGTATCCCAAAGAGATCATAAAAAAGGGAAAAAGACCCACATATACAAAAATATTTATAGCAGTTCTTTTTGTGGTGGCTAAGAATTGGAAATTGGGATGCCCATCAGTTGGGGAATGGCTAAACTAGTTGTGGTGTATGAATGTAATGGAATACTATTGTGCTCTAAGAAATGATGAGCAGGTGGATTTCACAAAAACCTGGAAAGACCTAACATGAACTGATGCTGAGTGAAGAGAGCAGAACCAGAACATTTTAAACAGTAACAGCAACATTGTGTAATGACAAATTGGTAGACTTAGCTCTTCTTAGCAATACAGTGATCTAAGATAACTCCAAAAGATTCATGATGGAAAACACTATCCACATCCAGAGAAAGAACTATGGAGTCTGAATGCAGATTGGAGCATGCTATTTTCTCTCTTCTTTCGTTCTTGTGATTTTTCCCTTTTGTTCTGATTCTTCTTTCTCAACATGACTAATGTGGAAATATGTTTAACATGATTGTACATGTATAGCCTATATCATACTGCATGTCATCTTGGGGAGGAGGGAGGGGAGAAAGAAAAATTGGAACCTGATATTTATAAAAATGAGTGTTGAAAGCCACCTTTACATGTAAGTGGGAAAAAAAAATAAAATACTATTAAGTGGGCAAAAAAAGATGGCAGTTACTTACCCTGTCAGAACCCCCAGATGTATTTCTTAAATGATATGTCTGCATTGACGGAAGAAGTTTCCACAATAGAAGATCTCTACATCGATGAAAGGACAGGTCCTAGACCTGCAGTGCCCTTCCTCCTCTTGATTTTTTATTTACAAATTTTAAAAATATTTTACCATTACTTTCCCTCTTATTCTTTGATTGAGGCAAGAAAGGAGGACAAAGCATGTTGGATTGAAGATGGAAGAAGTTGGAAATACTAACTATATAAAGAACAAAAAAAAACCGAGAGGAAAGAAGATAGGCAAATAGAAAGGAAGAGGGAGGGAGTAAGAGGCAGTATAGTGTAGTAGATAGAGAGCTGGCCTTGGATTTTTTCTTTTTTCTTTTTGAGGGGGGAAGGCAGGGCAACTGGAGTTAAGTGACTTGCCCAAGGTCACACAGCTGGTGAGTGTCAAGTGTCTGAGGTCGTATTTGAACTCAGGTCTTCCTGACTCCAAGACTGGTGCTCTACTCACTGCGCCACCTAGCTGCCCCTGGCCTTGTATTTAAGGAAGGCTTGGATTAGGTTCTACCTGTAACACAGTAGCTTTGTTACCCTGAGCAAATCACTCTCAGTGCCCAGCCAATTCTGTAAGACTGGGTGTTGCACTGAAGGTCTGCATTAAAAGAGGAAGCTGCTTATTGGGATCTCCTTACACAGATGAAATGACATCGCTAGTTTTATTTTAATGGAACAAAAAGATTATGAATAAAAAATTGATCACTGAAAGGACATTGTTTTTTAAACATTCTTTTAGATGCTAGCCTTCTCTTTGCTTTGTGCTGTAGTAAGTTTCAGTGGAAAAATTCAAGGCAGAAGGAGTCTACCAATCAGCAATGTTACTGGATTCTTCATTGTTATATACTGCAACATTATATATTGACTCATATATTGGTCAGGCTCCACTAAGTCCAAGATGCCTGACAATTTTAGCCAGGTAGGGAATTTCACTTGTTAAATTTCCTTATTCAAGCCTCTCATTTGTAGTAATTTGTCTAATCATTCCTACAGGAAAAAAGAAGCCTAACGTACAATAGACCAAAGCTGTACTATGTCCTCTTGTACACGTAAATCAAATCCGAGCTCACTGCCAAATCCTTCTGATTCCTCCTAGGCTACATAAGTGGAGGAGGGAATAATCAGGCTTTCAACACAGCTACTGTGGTATACTCCAGTTTTTCTACTAGTACCTCTTCCTTTGGTTTCAATGTTTACCTCTCAAATGAAGAATATAGGACCGATAGCCCACATTCACAGTATTTCAGTTTGTATAAATTCCTTTACCAAGAACATACCAGAAATTTTAAAAATAAATTTCAGGTTAAAGAGCACATTTTGTCTTAAAAGCTTTATACATAGTGTGGGAGCATTGGACTTGGAATCAGATGACCTGGGTCGCAGATTTTATGCTTTCTAACTGGGTGTTTCTGGGCAAGGTACTTAATCCATCTGAGCCTCAGTTGACTCTTCTACAAAAGGGAGATAGTAAGTTATACCACCTCCCTCACAAGATTGTTGGAATTAAATGAAAAGCTGTATAAATGTGAGCTATATAAAATATGACTCTTCATACTTGCAGCGGGGTCTGCTTGAAGTTCTCTATGATATATTTCGTCTGCCTCTACCAGTTGTGACTGAAGAGTTCATTGAAGCACTGCTCAGTGTAGGTAGGTATTGAAAACAAGGTGCAGTCATTCTTGCATATCTTTTTCCTGCTAAAAATTGTCATTTTATCATTACAATTATCCCTTCCACATTGTGGGGTTTAGGGACGCAGTGCCCCCATGATCTGGAAAATCTGCGTAAAATTTTTTAGATGAACCAATTCAAATTAAAGTGAACAGAACCAGTAGAACAATTTGCACAATAACAATATTGTAAAGATAATCAACTTCGAAAGACTTAGTAACTAATTAGTACAATGACCAGCCATAATTCCAAAGGTGCAACAAAGCCTGTTGATGAAACATGCTACTCATCTCTAGACAGAGCAGATGGACTCAGTGCAGGCTGAAACACATTTTCTTCTTTCTTTTTTCTTGTGTTATTTGGAGGAGATGGGAGTGGAGTGGAGTAAGGAAATGACTATACATATTCATAATGGGTTTTGTTTATCTTGCCCTTTTAATGAGTAGGGGAGAGGGAGGAGAGAAGGAGAAAATTTGGAATTGAAAATAAAATTTTGAAAAATAAGATTTAAAACACACACAAAGAGGGGAAAAAAAAAACCAAGGGACCTTCAGTGACTGCAAGCTCACTGTGAGGAAACTGATTTGACTGTTAGGAAAATTAATTTAGTCTTATAATATCCTGTAATAGTATTACTAAACTAGAGAGTGCAGAACTAGAATGTTGTTTTCAGTTCTGAATGCTATATTTACTAGGGAATTTGACAAACCACAGTGTGCTCAGCTTTCTTTACTCACTCTCTGAAGAGGAAAACCTGAAACTGTGTCATGAGTATGACATTGTGTTGTATTATATATTGAAGGAACTGTGGATATTCAGCTTGGAGAGAACTTAGAACAGAACAAATACCTCCTATGTGCCATTCAGTGCTGAGCACTGAGGATCTAGAGAGAGAGAAAAGATAGCCCTTGCTCTCAGTGAGCTCACAGTCTAATGAGGAAGACAACATGCAAATAACCAGGTACAAACGAGCTATCTACAGGCTACATGGGAAATAGTTCACAGAGAAAAAGTACTAGCATTGAGGGGGATCAAGAAAGGCTTTCTGGATGAGGTGGGATTTAATTCATACTTGAAGGAAGCTGGAGAAGCAAGGAGGTGGAAGTGAGAAGTTAAACATTAGAGCACTTTTTAAATAGGAAGAGATATTTGCCTCATTTTATATAATTCTAGAGTGTAAAACAAGGTTTCTTGGCTACAAGTTACAAAGAGGTAGATTTAACTTTAATATGAAGAGGAACTTCCTAACATCCCCAAAAAGTATGGCATGCTTCATGAGGTAGAATTCTAAGCAATTAAGGTATTCAGGCAGATATTAAGTAATTTTTGGTGAATTTATAAAGGAATTTCATCTTCAATATAGGAGTTTCTGAACTTGATATTATATCGGGTACCTTCTAGTTATAAAATCCTGTAAGGAAACAGGAGATCTAAGTACACAATTCACAAACTATTATTTAACTGTGAATAATCAATATTTATTTAAACACAAATATCCTTTGTAAATACTGTTTAAGTATTCATCAAATGTCCATTTCAAATAAGTGATATTTTTCTAGCTTTTGATTGTATTTTGTCTGATAATCTTCCAGATTTCTTCTGAGTACAACAGAATGTTACCAAAAGTGATACAGTTTTTAAGAAAGAAAGCTGTGATAGGTACATTTCTTTGTTCCTAATGTTAGCATTTTTATTGATTTTAGATCCAAGTAGATTCCAAGATTGTTGGAGACTTTCAGATGGCTTTGTAGCAGCTGAAGCTAAAACTATTCTTCCCCACCGAGCCAGATCCAGGTAGAATTTAGTGACAGCATATTGTTACATTTTTTATTAGAATTAGTGTTTTTTTCCTAAACCGTATAACATGATGAAAAACATTTAAACATTTTTGTGTTAATATGTTTGTAGACCAGACCTCATGGATAATTATTTGGCACTGGTACTTTCTGCTTTCATTACTAATGGACTTTTAGAGGTAAGTGAAATTATCGTAAATAGTATTTCAGAATTTACCTTATTTTTTTCTGATGATTTCTTTCAAAACAGCAAAATTTACTTCATTGATATATAATGAGAGCCAATTTAATTAGAACACTGAAGTAGGAGTGAAAACACTTATTTTCCTTATATAGAAAGTAAGAGTTAATGAATAATTCCTTTCTAGCTCTTAACTCATGAAATTGTTATAAGGAAGCATCAAATGAGATATTTTACATTGAAGAACTCTATAAGTGACATAAAAATTATTTTAAATTAACCAGCATTCCTTAAGCACTTATTTTGTACAGAACATTGTTCTGGACATTGATGTGTACAAAGTTTAGAGAAGACACAGCCCTGCCTTTAAAGAGTTTATAGTTTGGTAGGGGTCTGCAACACATAAATAACTACAATACAAAATTTTCTCTAATAATGTCATAGAGAATTGCAAACAAATTGCCCTGTGAAGCCCTAGAAGGAGAGAAATCATTATGGACTAGGAGGTCAAGATGGGCTTTGTGAAAGGACTGGCATTTGAGATGAGTTGTAAAAGAATGTAAAAATTTTAAGAGGGTAGGGAGTAGACAGAGAAGGAAGGCAATCCAGACATAAAGAATCCAAAGGATGAAAAATGTAGGGCCTCTTAAGAAACGGTTTGATCGATAATTGACATATGTAGAGGAGAATAATGAGAGAGCAACCTAGAAGGGTAGAATGGTACCAAAATTGTGAGGGTCTTGAATGCCAGACTAAGGAGTTTGAGCTTGAAATATGGAATAATATGATCATATTTACGCAGAAGGAATCCATAATCTTTTAACTTTTTGCAATAGCATGGCAGAGGAGATTAGAGTAAAGGCTTAGAGACCTACAGTCAATTATGCTATAATTCTTGTTTTGAAAATGCATGTTTGTTCTAATGTGATTGATATTTTAGGGGCCAATTTGAACATAGTGCAAATTTTGCATGTGCTTATATGCAAGAATGCATAAAACTGCATCCAAATGAACTGAGCTCACATAGAAATACATAGAATTCCTGCATGCACACACCTCAGACATTTACCGGCTACCTCAGTTCATAGTGTATGTTTTCCTTAGAAGGTAGTTTTTTTTCTGTTATTTTGCTTTTGAGAACTTTTACGTATTTAAAAAAAAAATGCAAAATCCCACACATCTGAGTACTTTACTTCAAAATTGCCAAGCAGAGAATGCAAAAGGAAACCTTTAAATGTTGAAGAGAAGCTTGAAATAAAATGTTTTTTAAAAAATGAGATAACATGCATGTGATATCTCCCAGGCAAAAGGCATAAAAGAATCCACATTATGGACCATTAGAGACAACTTGAATGAAAATCTACAAGAGCTTTGGGTGGTTTCTCCTTCACTATCCCTAAATTGCTTGGGCTGCCTTCCTGCCCCATCCTGCATACCTCCGTCTCCCTCCCCGCCCCCAGCCATTGTCTTTGCCAGCTCTGTCTTCATAGGAACCGCACTACCACTATTTAATAATAATAATACTAGCTCATTTATGTAAGTGCTTACTATGTGCCAGGCATTGTGCTTAGTGCTTTATGATTATCTCATTTGATCTTCAGAACTCTGGCTGGTAGGTGCTATTATTATCCCTAGTTTACAAATGAGGAAACTGAGGCAGACAGGTTAAATAACTTGTTTAGGGTCATATAGTATGTGTCTGATGCTAGATTTGAACTAGAGTCTTCCTGAATCCAGGCCTGGCACTATCCACTGCACTACCTAGCTGCCTCTTTACTTATTGTAGTATTTATGTATTTCTTAACCATATAACATGTATTAAACTGTGCTGCTGTTTTTATTAAATCCTAATTTGCTTTATGTCACTAACAGAGTTTTTGAGTGTTGTGTCTCTTACCCCATTTTCACTATAAACTCTGTAGTTTTTGCTGTTCCATTTTGCTTAGCACACTGATTTTTAGGAAGGTATATGTCTCCTTATAGGAAAACTGACTACATTTGGAGTCCATAGCACTAGTTCTAGTGAATAGTAATAAAAAGTCTATACTTGTCTGGTGACATCAGGAGAGAAAGGATGAATGCAAGAGATTTTAAAAGTGGACTTGATCTTAGTAACTTTGAGATATGAAAGATGAGGAAGAGGGAAGAGTCCAAAAAAGTGACATTAAGATGTTAAATGTGGAAGATTGGGTGAATGGCAATGCTTTTGACAGTCAGAAGGAGAAGCACATTTCTAAGGAAAAGTTAATTAGATTGAGAATGAAATGAAATGAGAAAGTATAGGCATATATATAGGGTATGTTTAGTGTGGCCATATCTACCCTAATGTGTCCAAAATAATAGGGTATTATGTTTCATTTTTAAGTTTGTATTTTTATTAGGAAGTTTAGTTCATTTTTTTTAAGTTTAGCTAAATTTTAGTTCTTTAGTTTGATAAATAAAAATAATTCCTTTATTCAGTATGTTTGCCTTTAAAAAATTTCCCATGCTGCACATGATTGTGGATAGTAAGAATGTGAGAACATTTCTCAAGAGTGATAAAAATGCAAGCTAAGATTATGTACCATCAATTTATAGTAGGTAAAATTAGCCTGAGATATTACATATCTATTATGAAATATTACAGCAAATTTTTCTTTTCTTTCCCTCCCTCCCCCCCCAAAGGGTTTGGTTGAAGTAATAACAAGCAGTGATGACCATGTTTCAATTAGAGCTACAATCCTATTAGGGGAACTTTTACATATGGTAAGCCTAACATCTTATGAATTCAATATACTATGATTTTATTAAGTTCTTGGCTCTATAAATAACTTTAAAATGAATTATCTTTACAATTATGGGGGGGGAATATTTCTTCCACATGTCTCTTGATATTTTATATTTCAGTCTGTAGTGGCTTACTACATTAGCTTAACTGAAATCTTTTCTTATTCCTTCTTTTGGCATGGAGGTATACCTGGGTTTTCAAACACTATGCCAGCAGAGCATAAACCTTCAGAGGGTCTGATTATATAAATTTAGAGAGGGTCATCCTCATATTGTCTGGAGGGTGTTGAATTTTTCAACTTTAGCAGTTCTCAAAAACATTCTTTGAAATCATAATTATGCTGTGCATTAGTGGCCTGCACTGATAACTCAAAAGTTATTATGATCCGTACTTTTTAGATTAACAAAGTCTTATACTCACTGTATAGATTGATACTCCATAGCCATCCAGATCTTTACTTCTCTCTAACTTCCCACTCCAAAAGCCAGTAAATCACATGTAGTAGTTACCCAGTTGGGTATATAGCAGATGCAGAAAACTCTTGTGCTCAAACTACTACTGTATGTAAAGAAGTTCATACAAAATTGTCTTATTTTAATAGAAATGTATGTATAAGTTTGGAGGAATTTTTATTTTGCTTTTCTTGCTAAGTCAGCAACATATATAACTGGGAGACTGTTTTGAGTAAGCTATTTGCCCCAAAAAGACTGACTCCCTCTGCTATTGATGCATGTTATCAGAGCATAAATTTAGTTCAACAGATTGACAGATTTAAATTCAACAACAGTTTATTCATCATATACTATGTAAGCACTGTGTTAAGTGCTCAGGATAAAAAGGTGATAAATTACAGTCCTTGCCCATGAGAAACTTATATTCTAGTAAATCATAACTTGGAGCCAAGATAATAGGAGAGAGGGAGGTGGGAGAAGGCCAAAAAAACATTTTAAGTATGTGAAGAGAAAATAGGCTAGCCCAACCTCTTTATAATTTATTGGCAAGTAAAGTAAGTGCTTTGACAGATAAATAGAAAGCAATATCTACTATCTCCTTTCCTCTCCTAGCTTCTAGACCTTTTAAAATTGCATTTTATAGTTTCTAACTTCAAAGTTGACTTCTCTTGGAAAAATAATTATGGTGTTTGATGTAAAGAAAAATGAGATGATTTCAATAGTAATTGCAGATTGATGGTCAATTAAAGAACAGTTCATTTTGGTTTCCTTTACCCCCTGTAATACTGAGCAGATATTTTTGTTCCCTCAGTAAGGGTCTACAGGCTTTAAAGTTTTGCTTTGGATTTGAGACCTGACCCAAGGCATCCTTAACAGTAACAATACACACTCAAATTCATACCACTTTGTCTTATTTCCCTATTTTGTTATTGTACCAATATTGGCTTTCCAAAGAGACAAGCCAAATCAACATCTCACTAAATGTATATTTAGGTTTCTTTTCAAACTGTAAGAATTATTTAAAACTTTTATTTAGAGAGTATTATTTAGGATAAATTAGGCCCAATGATTTCAGATTCACACATACTCATGTAAGAAAGTTTTCAAGAAGATAACCAGTTTGAATTCATTTGAATGCCACTTAAAAAAAACTACATTGAATTAAAAGGCCTGTGAATAAGGGGCTCTGCATGATTTGTTTAATGTAATATGAGTATAAACATATGTATCTTCCATATGCATATATGTATATACACATACCCTCCACTGAATTCCTACTTCGATATCTTATCCTTGCATGGAGGATAACCTTGGGTTCTTGAGCACAACTTTGGTTGGTCCTTCCAAGCTGAAAAGGGTTCAAGTACAGGTGCTTCTTGCCTGAATATGTGTATTGTCTGAAGACTAGCCTCTGTAGGTTTGTAGAACCTCCTCTCTAGAGGTTTAGCTGCATGGTAATTTTATTTTTTAGCCACAACAACTGATAAAGACGATCTTTTAAGGTGTAGAGGGGTTGCAGTCTGCATTGGTAAAGGGAATTACCCACACTGATAAAATCACAGATCATTTAAGTAATGAAATCAGCCTTTTATGGTATATTCATGTGGTATTTGTTTTTAGGCAAACACAATCCTTCCTCATTCACATAGCCATCATTTGCACTGTTTACCAACGTTAATGAACATGGCAGCATCCTTTGACATCCCTAAAGAGAAAAGACTGTAAGTATGAGCTATCCCAGATCTTTAAAGATACTTAGCATGTGAAGGTTCTATTATAATTACTTTAAGTTCACATATATGGTATTATGACAGTTTTTAGTGCAGGCAAGGAAAGAAATGTTCACAACATGCTTTTTGCATAAAATGCATAGCATTTCTCTTGTACATTACACAACTGATATGACAGTAAAATCACATGAGGATTCTTCATTACTCTTTTGCCATACATTGTTTGGGGTCATTCATGTAGAGTACCTGCAACAGTGATAATTTTTGAAAAGAAGAGATAAATAGTATTGTAGAATTTGAGTTTTTAGGTATATCATTTTAAATATTGTAAATACGAAACCAAAATTGTATTATAGGCACAGACACCTCTCTAGATTCTCAGTACTAAAATAGTTATAGACAAAATTTGCAAAAACAAGAAAAGTGCACTATCACTGGAGTTGCAGTGCTTAAAACTTGGACGAGGAGGAACTTGAGAGAGCTAGGCTAAAGGGGAAAGGTAAACTGGGTTTGTAGAAGTTCACCATAGGGAATTGGAGACTCATATCAGCCTAGTTCCATTTGTGCTTTCCTCACCAAAATTTTAAAAACTTAAATGACCATGCTATGGGCACTTGGTACTGTACTTTATATTTGCTTTCTGGTTCATTTCCACATCTATCACCTCTCTCTCTTCCAAGAAATAGTCTACATTTTTAGGGCTGAAAGTATGAGTCAGGATCAAGACTGCTGACAAATTTAGTAGCCCAATTTCATCAGTTGTTTTGCAAAATCTAGGAAGTATATTAGTTGCTCTTTTATGGAAATCCAAAGAAAAATGTGGTCCCATAATTTTTTAATTAACTATCTCTTGCATTAAAATTGTACATGCTGTGGTCTGATTTGCCATAATAACAACTTTTAAGGAATTTATGCTTTGTTGTAGTAATAATTACAATTTTTTTTTCCTTATTAGGCGAGCCAGTGCAGCTCTGAACTGCTTAAAACGCTTTCATGAGATGAAGAAACGAGGGCCTAAGCCTTATAGTCTTCATTTAGATCACATTGTTCAGAAAGCGATGGCCACACACCAAAAAAGAGATCAGTACCTCCGAGTTCAGAAAGATATTTTTGTTTTGAAGGTATTTATGTGAAGCCTGAATTTAAGTGACTTGTGACATTTCTTAATTGAAACTGTGTATGTAATTTTATCTAAAAAATAGTTTGATTTTCATAATTCTAATTTATATTCTCCGGGAAGCATTCAGATTTAATATTTTAACGTTAATAGATTTTAGATGCCATCTGTCACATCTATGATTGAATTATATCCTTAAATGGTAGAGCTTTTTGGGGGGTGGAAAGGCACATTGAAAATTTGGGTTTTATTTTTTTGTGTGTATCTGATTAATTTGCTGCAAAATAATTTTCCTTCCCACTTTCTAATGGTTCAAGGATACAGAGGAAGCTCTTATGACCAATCTTAGAGACAGCCAAGTTCTTCATCATAAAGAGAATCTTGAATGGAATTGGAATCTCATAGGCACCATTCTTAAGGTAGGACAGAGCATTTTGTGATTTGATGAAATGAGTTTACGTATATACTTCTTATTGCTTCAGATCCCGTTTTTGATTGTTGGTTTTTAATACCTCCATAAATATTTAGGAATTGATGGTTTAAAAGACAGTTTCTACATAATCCATTATCTTTTTTCTAGTGGCCAAATATAAATCTAAGAAACTATAAGGATGAACAATTACACAGGTATGTAAGAACTACATAAATTCACTGCTTGGGGAATATTACCCCATAGTTACTAAAATTAGTCACTCAGTGTCATACACAACTTACATTCATTTCTTTTATAAGTAGAACGTGTGTAGGCCTGTGTGGCTGTGGGTAAGTCATTAATATCTGAATGTTCCAGGCAACTCTCTAAAACTGTAGGTCACAGACAAGTCTCTTTTGTAGCATTGTTGTGAGGAAGTTCCCCACACTGATGAAGCCACAGATCCATATCCTAAAATAATATTTTAATTGGAACAGACAAATGGACTAATATGGTCATAGTGGGGTATTTTTTCATTCACAAAAAGGTTGTTTTGTGTGCTTTGTGCAAACTTTCTAATTTTAAAATTCAGAAAATTTCCTATCTTTTGAAAATGTAGTTTCCATTTCAGTTTTGATACTAACCAATTTAGTCATTCACTAATCTGAATTTCTCAGACTAAGAAACCTTCACAGAGTATTGTAGACTAGCATGTCACAGTGATGATAACAGGCACTCAGTAAGTGTTTATTAATTTTGATAATGATTTGTTAGATTATTTCCAGCCTGATTTCCTTCATATACCACCAAAGCTGGTGACTGTTTTTAACCTGCCCCAGTAGCTCCATCTTGTTCTGTCCTTGAGTTGATTTGTGGGCAGCCCTTAACCACCCAGTCCTTTTCTCCATCCTTCATTCTCAATTCCAAAGACTCACCTTTTTTTTTCCAAAGAACCTGGTAATTGATGGAAGAGTTTAAGAGCTCCTCATCTAAATCATTCTGTAGACAGTACACAAAACATTTCTCATTAGAAATGCTGAAGTTCAATTAGTCTAAGCCATTTTGGGGTCGGGAAGATTCAATATTACTTTAAGATTTTCTTCAACATAAAAACATGTTTTTAATAATTTAGATTTTCCACCAAGTTTTAGTGATTGTAATGATATATATATATATGAGACATCCATATCATTGACTTTTTTGGTTAATTATAATAATAGCTATCATTTATATAGTACTTTAAAATTTGCAGTGCCTTATACATATCTTCTCATTTGATTCTCAGGACACCCTGGTAGAATGGTGCTAGTATGACTTCCATTTTACAAGTGAGGAGTTGAGAGAGGTATAGTGACCTTGACAAGGTAACATGACTAGGAAGTGTTAGAGGGAGGATTTGAACTTGGCTCTTTCTGACTCCAAGTCTAATTCTTTATCCATTACATCACTTAGCCAACATTCCCTGCAGTAGTGATATTTAAATCTGAGAAACATGTATAATAGCATTGTACTGTAGAACACAGCGATTAATTAAAATATATATTAATATCTTTTTTTTTTACATCCCAGTTATTTCCAAATATGCCCTTCCCACGCAGAATTCCTGTCCTGTAAACTAAAATTCAGAAACTAAGACACAATTCAGGAAAACCAACTGATCTCTCTTCTACAATGAAAGAAGTGGCACTTGATTATTTTAGCTGAGAATAAAATGTGAAAGAATGATACTTTGTGGTGTAAATAAAATACTTTAAGCATCTGTGATCTTTGTGTAGGGAATTCTCAGTATTGGAACTCTAATCAATGCATGTCACAACCCCTATGACTTAGGTAAGTTCTAGGAAGTTGCCTAAATTTAAGTGATTTGCCCAGGGTCACACAGGTAATAGGTGTCACAGGTGGGTTGTGAACCCAGTTCTTAATTGACTCTTAAGCATTATAACCATTATGCTTATGTTGAATTTCTTTGATAAAATAAACTATAGTAATGATCAAATTAACTTTTTTTTGCTGACTTGTTAACCATGGAAACTAAGAAATCATAGAATTTTGAAACTTGCTTACTATTATGTAGTACGACATGATTTTGTAGAATCATGGGAAAAACAAAACCTGTCCTGTACTACATAGGAAGATTGACGTCTAAGATCCCCAATAATTCACTCCCTCATCTATCCAGTTTCATCACTAGCTTTATAATGCCTGTTTTTTTTTTCTAGCCAAGTCTTTTTTTTTTTTCAGCTTTATAGTTTCTTTCATGTGTTTTGTCAAAAAATTCTTAGGTTACACTAGTACCATTTAGAGTGAACTCTTACTTAGCATTTTTATCAATAACTTGTGTAAGTAAACAGATGGCACAGGGGTCAAGTTTGCAGCTAGACATAGATAAAATTAACAGGAATAACCAGCTAACAATAAGGATCCAAAAAGATCTTGACAGACTTTAGAAATATTGGGCTGATTTTTATCCAGTGAAACAGGGAGCAATGAAAAACCTTAATGCTTGGGTTCAGAAAGTCATTTTCACAAATACAAAGTGAGAAAGACTTGCCTAACTCGGAAATGAAGATCTCAGGGATAGAGGGGATAGAGGAAGGGGAGTGGGGGGTAGTGTACTATGAGCTCAGCATGATTCAGCAGTATGATTTGGCAGTTCCCAAAGTGAACTCAATTTTAAGTTGCATTCTAAGAATCCTGTTGCCCTAGGTAGAGAGACAAATATTCTATTTCTAGAGTATTTGTTCAATTTTGGGTGCTATAATTGAGAAAAAATATTGATAAACTAGGAATTGTCCATGGTAGGGTAACCAAGAAGGGCCTGGAAGTCAAACTGTATATAATTTCATTCAAAGGAACTGAGTATCTTTATTTAGCCTGTAAAAAAGATTTGGAGGAGCACATGATGACTGTTCTTAAGTATTTAAAGGGCTGTCTTATGAAACAAGGTTTCAACTTGCTCTAAATATCCTCAGCTGGCAGAACTAGAAGTAGTGGTTAGAAGTTGCAGAGAGGCTGTTTTAGACTTAATGTAAGGAAAAACTTCCCTGTAATAGGATAATAAAAGCTACCCAAATGTAGAATTGTTTGCTTTGTTAAGTTTTCCCTCTTTTTCAGGTCTTCATGTAAAGGCTAGTGTTTGGCCTCTAAGGTCCCTGATTTTGTAAACTACTTTTTAGGATTTATACCAAAGGGTATCAGTGGAATAAAAATGTTGGTGCAGTGTATTTCCTTCTCATCCTTTTATTCATAATTGTCTATCATAGGGACATAAAGTTTATGGCTGAGGAGAATTTTAGAGATAGGTGTACATAACTGTTTTTCTATGCCCCAGAATCCTAGGAATGGTTTTACATTTTTAAATAAAGTTTTATTGTATATACAAATGTAATAGCCATTCTTAGTTGATTGGGCCATATAAAATAGGTGATAGGCCACATTTGGCCCTCAGGCTATAATTTGGAGATACCTGGTCAAATTCAGCTTTCCACCTTTTACAGTAGAAGGAACAGGCTCAGAGAACTCAATGATTTTCCCCAGTAAGTAGCGGAACTAGGATTTGGTCTCATGCCTTCTATCAACAAGGCCTTTAATCTACTACAGATTGTTTTAGATTTAGGATAATTATTCCATTGTGAGAAAACATTAACTTTCTAATCTTAATCTTAGGTTTGTACGACGACTACTCTATTTTTACAAGCCCAGCAGCAAATTATATGCCAATTTGGATCTGGATTTTGCCAAATCCAAGCAACTCACAGTTGTGGGTTGCCAGTTTACAGAATTTCTTCTTGAGTCTGAAGAGGTGAGATATATTTTTACTCTGAATATTTACCAGATCAAATGGTTATGCTTTGCCAGGGTAAGGAAAACACTACTTTTATGTAGCTATTCAGAGTCAAGTTTAGGGGAGACTATAAGAATATAAGCTGTAAAAATTTCTGCTGTCCATGTAAAGCTAAGACCAAAGACATCTAGAAGATTTTGTACAAAGGTTGGATTCTGTGGCTATAACATTCAACTTGGCAACTCTAAGTTGCTTTGAAAACTGTAAGTATACCAATTGTAGAAACTACTGTTCGTGAAGAATCTTGTGGTACTTTCCCTACACAAAATATCTTTCATCATCTCCCTTCCTTTGTTAACTTTCACGCCCATTTATCTTCTCAAGTATCAAGAACCCAAGGAAGCAATCTGAAGGTGGGAGCAGAAAAACAAAGTTTTGTAACTGTGCATGTTGACAGAATAATGTAGAACTCCCCCGCCCCCCTAGTCTCATTGAATAGATATTTGCCTGTTGGATTCACCTCTGGCACTCGTGATTTCTTTCTCCTTGCCATAACCCTGTAATATAATTTTTTATGTAGTAAATAATCTCTTCATTTCTGGTCAGAAAAGTTCTTAGAAATGGAAATGACTTTTCTGCTTCTCCCTACTTGAATGTTAACTCTTTAAGGTCAGGGACTGTTTTTATTTTTGGATATTTAACCTGAGCTTGAATATTCCCAGTAAGGTGAGTGCCTGTCTGGGAGGGCAGCTTCTTAGAATCCTAGCCTTCCTGGGCCAACCATTGATCCCTCTCAGCACCCTCTGTGGCCTCTTGCAGTTCTACCTCTGCCAGTCTCATGTCTAATCCTCCTCTCATCTCAGCTTCCAGCTACACACACACACACCATGGGAGGCCTCCACCCTGAGGCTGAACCCTAGTTATGGTGATAACCCACCTGAACTCAGTCCTCAATAATTAACAAACTTCCCAGTCATACTCACCCTATGCCAGTGATTCTAAACACTTCCCCCCGCCCCCATCATTACTCAGACCCCATGCTCTGTCCTTCACTGCCTGCTTTCTTGTTCTCATTTCCTTTAACCCAGTGCCCCTGTGCACTCTTCTAAAGCTTCCTACCCCTACCACTGTACCATGCCTGCTTCGTAGATAACAAACTTGCTTTTATCTTAAATCTTTTCTTTCTCATTCTTTCTATCTTTTTGCACTTAGATCAGGCCACTTATTCCAACACTGGTTATACTTCTCTCCTCGTCCCCCAAAGTCCATTCACTGATAGAGCTGAAAGAGTTGGAATATTCCTTGTTCCCCACGTAACACTCCCAGGCTCTCCTTTGAGGTTCATTCCATCTATTTTTACCATGCAAACGATTCTGGTAGCTGTTAACTATTGACTTATAGGGCTCTTCCCCTCTAATGCCGGCTCGTAGTCTTGTTTCCTCCCAAAATCATATTAAGGGACTTCAGTATACGTATTGATACTTTCTCAAGCACCTTTACCTTCCATTTCTGCAGTTTGCTCATTTCATATGACCACCTCTACCTTATCTTAGCTACATGGAGAAATGGTCATACCCTTGATCTTGCCCTCACCCACAAGTGTTCTTTTACCGTGTTTATGAACTTTGAAATTCTCTTATCTCTCTATAGTGTCCTTTTGAGTCCCTGGCTCCATTATCAAATTGTTGATTATGCCCTGACAAGCCTCAGCCTTGGATCACTCTGACATTCACCACTTTTGTTGCTACATAATGTCGAAACTCTCCTGACTAGGTTAACTACAGATTTATATTGTATAACCTCAACTGATCCTTCACTACTGTGAGGTAGTCCTACTTTTTCTTCTTTACCAACTCACTGTCCCACTTTACACAGCACCTCTTCCAAAACTTTTCAGTCCTCCTATGGCTCCTCTCTCCACCCTCTCAGCTGAAAACTTTACCTCATATTTCTTTCAAAAATTTGAACCCATTATCTGGGAGCTCCCTTTCTTTCATCTCGTATCACTTAGATGCCTTCTGCCACTCTCTCCTCTCATGCAATTCTCACATGAAGAGATCTTTCTCCTCGTCATGACAAGCCCCTCAACCTACACAAACAATCTTTTTCCAAGCTATCTTTTCTTCTGTCATCCATACTCTCATTAACCTTTATTCTCCATATATTTTCCCACTTTCGATAAAATATTCTCAAGTCTCATTATACTCAAAAAAATTGTTCTATGCCTATATCTCTCTTCTTATTCTAAACACCTATGTCTAAACACTTAAGGCCATCTATAAATGGTGCCTCCATTTCCTTTCAGTCTCTTCCTAACTTTCTGCAGTCTGGCTTCTGACTTTATTATTAAACTTTAACTGCTCTCCACAGTCACCGTGACGTCTTAACAAATCTAAAGGCCTTTCCTCAATCCTTATCCTTGACCTATCTGTAGTCTTTGATACTCCCTCTAGATTTTTGTGACACTGTTTTCTCCTGGTTCTCCCACCTATGTGACTGCTCCTCAATATCCTTTATTGGATCTTCTTCCCCTCCCACTTTCTTACGTGAAGAGGTGGTCTTTCTCCTGCCCAAGGCAAATCCCTGCATACACACTCATCCACTGACATTGACTTTCTTGTTTACGACTCTCATGAGATGCTCTACTCAACTCTCTACTTTTTCAGTGACTGAAAAAAAATCTTCCATCACTCAGATGCCTTCTACTGCTTCAATCCTGTTCACATTCACTAACCACAAGTATACCCCAGGGCTCCATCTTGGGCCTTCTTCTTTTCCCGCTCTATATTCACTTGGTCTCGTCAGTTCCCATGGATTCTTTTATCTCCGTTGATGATTCTCAAATCTACTTACTTATCCCTATCCTCTCTTCTGACTTCTGGACTCACGTTTCCAACTGCCTGTTGGACGTGTAGAACTGCAAGGCCTATAGTCATATTACTCAGCATGTTTAAAAATGGAACACATTGTTCTTCCCTTAAGCCTTCCTCTCTTCCTAACCTCCCTTGTGCTGTGGAGTATACCTCCATCCTCCCTATCACTCAGGCTCACAATTTAAGTATTCTTCTTCTTGTTTTTTTGCAGGGGGGAGGGCAGGGCAGTTGGGGTTAAGTGACTTGCGCAAGGTCACACAGCTAGTAAGTGTGTCAGGTGTCTGAGGCTGGATTTTAACTCAGGTCCTCCTGACTCCAGGGCCTGTGCTCTACTCACTGTGCCACCTAGCTGCCCTTTAAGTGTTATTCTTGACTCCAAAATCTCTCAACTCCCCATATCCAGTCTTTTGCCAAGTCTTGTTGACTCCATCTTCAGAACATTTCTTGTATTTCCTCTCCTTTGATACTGTAACCACCCTCTTGCAGGTTCTTGTCACCTCACATCTGAACTATTACAGTAGCCTACTGATTGGTGTCCCTTCCTCAAGTTTCTTTCTCTCCACTCCAGTCTGTCCTTCATTAAACTGTCAAATAGATCTTCCTAAAGCATGGGACTGACCATTTCACTCATTTAGCTCCAGTAGTACTTTATTACTTCCAGGATCAAAGTTAAAATCATCTGTAGGCATTTAAAGGTCTTTATAACCTGGTCACTTTATACTTTTCTTGTCTCCTTATACCCTTACTCCCCGAACCATGTGTTCTACAAATCCAGTGACATTGGCACCCTTAGCCCAAGACACTCAGTTTCCTGATTTTGGACATTTTTCCTGGCGGGCCTCCCCCCGCCCCCCGCCAAGTTTGGAATGCTTTCCATCATCTCCATTCCCTTGGCTTTCTTCAGGTCTCAGCAAAAATCCTGCCTTGTGTAACAAGACTTTCTTGAACCCTCTTAGTGAAAATGCCTTTCCTCTGTTGATTAGCTCCAATTTATCCTTTTTGTACACTGTTGTTTGCATGTTGTCTTCTCCCATTAGACTGAGTTCCTTGAAAGCACAGAATATTTTTTGCATATCTTTCTATTCCCAACGTTTAGTAAGTAAGGGCACTTAATAAATATTTGTTGACTTGACCTGGAAGATGGTGAAGCAGATGGTTAACAGTGCCTAAAATATAATAAATGCCAGATAATACCAAACATGGCTTCATAAAGTCAAATTAATGTGGTCTTTTGTATACCAAAACTGGTTGATATTGTTGATAGAATTTGATACATGATTTTTTAGTAGTATTTTTGTGTGTGAAACACCAAGCTCCATGTGTCACAAAATGTATTAAAAGTCCTCACTAAGTCTTAAAGCATGAAGTAAATATGCTTACTGTTTCTTGATTGAATAATTTTATTAATACGGCAAATAAGACTTAAATGGACTTAGAACAAAATTATCCTAAGAGTTCCTGATGAGAAATAAGAAAATTAAAGTAACATTTTGATTGTAATAAGAAACTTCTGTATTTGGTAATGAGGGTAAGAAAATACAGTTTACTACATATTTCTTTAAACCACATACACATATTGTTACTGGTTCACAATCAGGGAAATGTTACCATGTATCAGTTACATAAAATTGACTCTTGATATTCCAGTAAATAACTTAGCACTTAAAATCAATGAAGCTGATAGGAAAATGTATTTATTAATGTTTTAATATTTCACAGCAAAACTTACAGTTTCCAAGACAGTTTTAGAACACCAATGATTAAACTAATTTTTCCTTCACTATTTCATGAATTAGCAGTATACTTGATTAAAAACTGATTCGATATTGGAAGTAAGCTTCTGTTTTTTCGTTGAAGTTTTTCCATGCGTATTTCATTAGGAATATTTACTATATGTTCAGGATAAATATAGACTAAAAATCTGAGATACTTGTTCTGTTTTGTTGTTTAGTAATTAATTGTTCCCACTTGAGTATAGCAGGATATCTATGAAATAGTATAGGCAGCTGGTGGCACTGTGGATAGATCCCTGGTCCTGGAGTCAAGAAGATCCAAGTTCAAATCCAGATACTTACTAGCTGTATGACCCTATGAAACTTACTTAATCTGTTTGGTTCAGTTTCCTCAAAAATGGAGATAATAATAGTAGTCAAAGATGACAGGGTGGATGGTTACACTCAACTACCTCCTACTATTATTATGAGGAATCAGTGAGATAATATTTGTAAAAAGTCCTTAGTACAGTGCCTGGCACATAGTAGGTGCTATAGAAATGCTTATTCCCTTCCAACTTCCCCTTGCTGATATCAGTTTTTTATTGTCGTTTTTGTTTTTTTAGTCAATTAGGCTCTCTTGGTTTTTTTTCATTTGTTTTGACCCTCTCTCTTTCCCTCTCATTCTGTCTTAACTCCTTCATGCTGTTCCCCCTCTCCATTTTTCTTATGATTTTTTAAAAATTTATTTGTACTTAAGTTGAATTTCTACTAAGGAGCATTATTTGCTTTTCTAATGCTATTAACCTTTTCTCATTTCATTATTCTTCTTTAGGATGGGCAAGGATACTTAGAAGAACTAGTAAAAGATATTGTTCAATGGCTTAGTTCCTCATCTGGAATGAAACCTGAACGAAGCCTTCAGAACAATGGTCTACTGAGTACCCTTAGTCAACACTACTTTTTATTTATTGGAACACTTTCCTGTCATCCTCATGGAGTTAAAATGCTAGAAAAATGCAGTGTATTTCAGTGGTGAGTATCCTGCAGTTTATTCTTCATATATCATCAAACTTATTTTTTTATTCCAGGTTTTAAAAAAAAAACCTTTTGCTTTTCTATTTGGTTAAAATGTGCTTCTGCTCACTTAAGTGTTTTGAAAATACAAGACCCAGGGGCAGCTAGGTGGCGCAGTGAGTAGAGCACCGGCCCTGGAGTCAGGAGTACCTGAGTTCAAATGCGGCCTCAGACACTTGACACATTTACTAGCTGTGTGAACTTGGGCAAGTCACTTAACCCCAATTGCCCTGCCTTCCCCCCTGCAAAAAAAAAACCAAACAAAAAAAAGAAAATACAAGACCTACACATACTCAAAAATTGACCATGTACTAGGGCATAAAAACTTCACAATCCAGTGCAGCAAGTTAGAAATAGTCGATGCATCCTTTTCAGATCATGATGTAATAAAAATCATTTGTAATAAAGGACCATGGAAAACTAAACTAAAAATTAATTGGAAACCAAATAATCTAATCCTAAAGAATGAATGGGTCAAAGAACAAATCATAGCAATAATTAACTTCATTCAAGATAATGACATAATGAGACAACATACCAAAACTTATGGGATGCAGCAAAAGCAGTTCTTAGGGGAAGTTTTATATCTCTAAATGCTTATGTGAATAAAATAGAGAAAAAGGAGATCAGTGAGTTGGGCATGCAACTGTGAAAAAGCTAGAAAAAGAACAACTTGAAAATTCCCAATTAAATACAAATGAGGAATACTGAAAATCAAAGGAGAGATTAATAAAATTGAAATCAAGAAAAGTATTGAACTAATAAATAAAACTAAGAGCTGGTTTTATGAAAAAAACAATAAAATTGATAAACCTTTGGTCAATTTGATTAAAAAAAAAGAAAGAAGACCAAATTACCAGTATCAAAAATGAAAAGGGTGAATTCATCTCCAATGAAGAGGAAGAAATTAAAACAATAATTACGAATTATTTTGCCCAGTTGTATGCCCATAAATTTGACCACTTTAGGGAAATGGATAGATATGTACAAAAATATAAATTGCCCAAGATAACAGAAGAGGAAGCAAAATACCTAAATAACCCCATCTCAGAAAAAGAAATTGAGCAAGCCATCAGTGAACTCCCTAGGAAAAAATCTCCAGGGCCAGATAGTTTTACGTGTGAAGTCTATCAAACATTTAAAGGACAATTCTTATACTTTATAGACTATTTGGGAAAAGAGGCGAAGAAGTCCTACCAAATTCTTTTTATGATACAAATGTGGTACTAATACCTAAACCAGGAAGGGTCCAAACAGAGAAAGAAAATTATAGACCAATTTCCCTGATGAATATTGATGAAAAAATTTTAAATAAAATATTAGCAAAAAGATTGTAGCGACTTATTCCAGGAATGCAAGGCTGTTTCAATATTAGGAAAACTATCAGCATAATTGATCATATTAACAATAAAACTAATAGAAACTGTATGATTATCTCCATAGATGCAGAAAAAGCTTTTGATAAAATACAACCCGCATTCTTATTAAAAACACTAGAAAGGAAAGAACTGTGGAATCTGAATGCAGATTGAGGCAAACTATTTGCTCTTTTTTTTTCCTCTTTTTATTTTTGGTTTTGTTTCTTCTCTCTCATGATTCACTCTATTGGTCATAAATCTTCTTTGCAACTTGACTATCGTGTAAATAAGTTTAATGTGAAGGTTTATGTGGAATCTATATTGGACTGCTTGCCATCTTGGGGGGCAGGGGGGATGGGGGGAAGGAAAGAAAATGTGAAACTCAAAAACATGTAAAACTAAGTGTTGTAAACTAGAAATAAAAAATCTAATTTAAACACTAGAAAGCATAGGAATAAACAAAGTCTTCCTTAAAATTACAAATAGCATCTGCATAAAACCATTAGCATGCATTATATGTAATGGAGATAAGCTAGATGCATTCCCAACAAAATCGAGGCTGAAACAAGGATGTCCTGCCTTCTGTATGGTCAGCAATATGCAGTGGGCTGAGGCAATCTGGTCTCTGTCCACAAGCGCTTTACAGTTTAGCTGATAGTAGATTGGGTGTAAATAATGAAAGCCTCCAGAAGGCATCAGTATTCTGTGTTTGTTTTTTTGGTGAACTTAAAGAACATGAAAAATATTTGGTAGATTTTGCCTTTACCGCAATGAGAATTCACATTTATTATCAGTACCAGGACCATTGTAATTCTGTGAATTCAGTGATTTTTCCATTAGCTTATTTTCAGTATTCAAATGATCAAGTGACTTTTGGCGAGTTGAAAGCCAGAAAATAAATAAAGAAGTGTGGGAAAAAAAAGTAAAAAAAAAAACAAAGAAGCAAGGATGTCCATTATAACCCCTTTTATTCAATTTGGTACTAGAAATGTTAGCTTTAGCAATAAGAGAAGTAAAAGAAATTGAAGGAATTAGAATGGGCAAAGAAGAAACTTTAAGTTATAACACTTTGCAGATGATAGGATGATTGAGAATCCTAGCGAATCAAGTAAACTACTTGAAATAATAAAAAACTGTAGCAAAGTTGCAGAACATAAAATGAACCCACATAAACCCTCGGCATTCCTATATATTATTAACAAAGCCCAACAGCAAGGGAAAGAAAGAGAAATTCTATTTAAAGTTACTGTAGACACTATAAAATATTTGGGAGTCTACCTGCCAAGACAAAGCCAGGGCCTATATGAACACAATTACAAAACACGTTTCACACAAATGAAGTCAGATCTAAATAAATGGAAAAACATCAGTTGCTCCTGGCTAGGCTGAGCTAATATAATAAAAATGACAGTTTTACCTAAGTTAATTTACTTATTCAGTGCCATACCAAACTACCAAAAAATTATTTTACAGAGCTGGATAAAATAATAACAAAATTCACCTGTAAGAACAAAAGGTCCAGAATATCAAGGGAATTAATGAAAAAAAATGCTAGGGAAGGTAGCCTAGCCATACCAGATGTTAAACTGTACTATAAAGAAAAACTGCTGGGAAAATTAGAAAATGGCATGGCAGAAACTGGGCATAAACCAATATCTTACACCATATACCAAACTAAAGTCAAAATATGTTCATGATTTAGGAATAAAGGCTGATACTATAAGCAGTTTGGAAGAGCAAGGAATAGTTTACCTGTCAGATTTATGAGAAGGGGAAGGATTCATGACCTAACAAGAGATAGAGAGTGTTACAAAATGCAAAATGGATAATTTTGACTGTATTAAATTGAAAAGTTTTTGTATAAACAAAGCCAATGCAACAAAGATTAGGAGGGAAGCGGAAAATTGGGAGAAAATCTTTACAACCAGTGTCTCTGATAAAGGCCTCATTTCTAAAATATCCAGGGGATTGAACCAAATTTATAGGAGTACAAGTCATTCCCCAGTTGAGAAATGGTCAAAGGATATGAACAGGCAGTTTTCAGAGGAAGAAATTAAAGATATCTATAGTCATATAAAAAAATGCTCTAAATCACTATTGATTAGAGAAATGCAAATCAAAACAACACATAGGTACCACATCTCTCCTGTCAGATTGGCCAGAATGACAAAACAGGAAAATGATAAATGCTGGAGAGGATGTGGGAAAATTGGAACATTGTTACATTGTTGATGGAGTTGTGAACTGATCTAGCCATTCTGGGGAGCAAGTTGGAACTATGCCCAAAGGGCAATAAAAATGTGCATACCCTTTGACCCAGCAATACTGCTTCTAGGGCTATATTCCAAAGAGATCATACAAGGGAGACATGGACCCGTATGTACAAAAATAATGATAGCAGCTCTTTTTGGTGTGGCAAAGAATTGGAAATCAAAGGGATGCCCATCAATTGTGGAAGGCTAAACAAATTGTGGTATATGAATGTAATGGATTACTATTGTGCAATACAAAATGAGGAAGGGACGGACTTCATTATAACCTGGAAAGACTTACATGAACTGATGCCGAGTGAGGAGAGCAGAACCAGGAGATCATTATACATGATTACAGATACAGTATCTGTAAGGACTAACTTTGATAGAATTGACTCCTCATCAGTACAAGGTTCAAAGACAGCTCCAAAAGACTCATGATGGAAAAAGAGAGAGAATTATGGAGTCTGAATGCAGATTGAGGCAAACTATTTGATTTCTTTTTTTTTTTCCTTTCTTTTTTGGTTTCGTTTCTTCTTTCTCATGATTCATTCCATCGGTTACAATTCTTCTTTACAACTGGACTATTATGTAAATAAGTTCAATGTGAAGGTATATGTAGAAGTGGGGGGGAGGAAAGGGAGGGAGAGAAAATTTGGAACCCAACAACTTGTGGAACTGAATGTTTTAAACTAAAAATAAAAAATAAATTTGTAAAATTAAAAAAAGAAAAAAAATACAAGACCTAAATAGAAATAACTCTTGTTTGATACTTCAGCTCCTGTTTGCTGTGCATTGCTCTGTTTCACATACAAAATAGATTCTAATATCTTTATTTTTTTTTCTCTTTCTCATTAGTCTTCTTAATCTTTGTTCCTTGAAGAACCAAGATCACTTATTGAAACTAACAGTTTCAAGTTTGGACTATAGCAGAGATGGATTAGCCAGAGTTATACTTTCCAAAATCCTAACAGCAGCTACTGATGTGAGTATAACATAGACAAGACAAATGCATTTTATGAACAGCCATAAAAACAAAACAAATTTAAAATCAATTGGAAATACTTAGAAGTACTGATTAATGGTTGTGAACACCTTAATAACTTCTCCATTCCTTCTTCCTACTTCTAAAGTGCCTGAAGTAGTATCTGTCATGTAGTCTCTAACATGTGGTGCTTCGTGCCCTAACTTTGCAATGGCTGCTATGTCTATAATGAACTCATTACCGTCTTGTACCTCTTAAAATTTCTAATTTCTAAATTCCTTTAGAGCTCAGCTCAGATGCTTCCTTCTACAGGAAGGTACTTCTGAGTACATGGACTTCTTTTTTTGACTTTGTATCCCCAGCATCCAGCACACTGTACTTGGTAGATAGTAAACTCTTAATATTTGTTAATTGTGATGATGTAGTAATAAGACCAATATATCCAAAGGGAAGTGTTAATTTGCTTCATTCAACACATAGTATAGAGGATAAAATATCTTCTTAGCAGAAATTATAATCATCCTTGAAGCTTTTTTGAGTCAAGTAAAATATTTCAGTGTAACACAGTGATAAAGTAATAAGGTATTTCTCCTTAAGAGGATGTGAAAAGTCTCATTCTTGATTTAAAGGAAAAAAGACACATGTTTAATAAGTTTATCTTTTTTTTTCCTTTTGCAGGGCTGCAGGTTGTACGCAACAAAACATTTAAGAGTATTATTAAGGGCCAATGTAGAGTTCTTCAGTAACTGGGGCATTGAATTGCTAGTGACCCAACTGCATGATAAAAATAAAACTATTTCCTCTGAAGCTCTTGATATCTTAGATGAAGCATGTGAAGACAAGGTGACTATTTCCTTTTGGTTATGAAATACTTAAGTGTGGATAAGAACAACTCTTGGATTTTAAAATAATGATATTATTTTATAACTAAATTTACTTTTCAGCTTGAGTGAATGATTGATTAAGCTAGTTCCTGATAATCAGTTATTTTGTCCAATTGATAATTTGTCTGTTTCTTTTTAGGCTAATCTTCATGCTCTCATCCAGATGAAACCAGCTTTATCTCATCTTGGAGACAAAGGTCTGCTTCTCCTTCTTAGGTAAATATTAAGCCAGGGTTTTCTTTTCTTTGGGGGTGTGGGGGGTTGTTGCGTTTGTTTGTTTTTTTAACTTATATCACCTATATTGACCCTTATAGCGCATGAATAATAAGACTGAATCTAAATAGGAAAATTCTGGAGAATAACAAAGTATGACAGTTTCTTTAGCAAGTAGTCCTCTATATTTTGCAAAGAAGACGTTTCAAGATTTTAGATACTATTCAGTGTTAAAAATATTTCATCTTCATGTACTCCTTTTCTTTCTTATTTTTTATTTTCACCTTTTTCTTTCTTAGCATGTACTCATATATAATCAGAGAGGGACTCAGTGGATTGTACTGAATAAAATACTAGGTAGGAAATCTGATTTTATGACCAATAGCTGTATGACTTTAGATAAATCATTTAGCCCATTTAAACCTCAGTTTCCTCATCTGGAAAAAGACATGGTTGGGTCAGTTAATTTCCAAGGTCAACTGTAGCTCTTAAATGCTATGACTATGATCTCACTTATCTGTTTGCAAAGAATTTTCAAAGTATCCTAGGATTAAAGGTATTTCACAAATGGAAGAATACTCAGTTTTTTAGTTTTGCAGGATATGTCACTTAAATATAGCCCTTTGTAAATTCTTGGTATTGAATCTTTAACTTCTTCTATTACCTTTATAGATTTTTGTCCATTCCGAAGGGGTTTTCCTATCTTAATGAGAGGGGTTACGTAACAAAGCAAATGGAAAAATGGCAAAAGGTAACATTTAATTGAATCAGGAGATAGAAGTTTTAAAATTTTTGGGGTGGGGAAGGTAGAATTGTAAGTTAGATATAGTTAGAAGGTTTTAAACAATATTTGTTTATCATGTATTCCTATAATTAACATTGGGTTTCATGCCACAACAAATTAGATACTTTATACGTATCTGTTAAACTGATATTAAACTTCCATAATTCCAGGTTTCTGAGTTAGCTACAAAAATACATGTTCTTACAGAGATGATTTTTCTTGTTTTTTTTAATAGTCAACAGGAGCTCAAATATCCCTCATAAAAACTTGCTCATGTTCCTAATGACCTTAAAGTCTTTATACTCTAAAACTTTTTTTTTAATGGTTTGTCTTTCCCTTTGTGCTCTATAGCTGAACAGCAGTCATTTTATGCCAAAATACATAAGCTAAGGAGGTGCGAAACCCCATGAAGCAAATATAGCAATGTTGACAAAATTCACTTTAGGCTAATAATTTACTTAAGTCTCTATGGTAAAAAAGTGTCTACTTAGGCATGAAAAGTAGGCACAAGTTCTTTGTGCAGCAGGTTGAAGAAGCTAAAAAAATTTGGACATCTTCTAGGGTCAATTTCTCTATTTTTGCCATCTTTTGCTTTAAGCTATCTTTAAGAATGTAACAAATGAGCAACACATGGAAACATATAGAGACTTAAAAATAACAAACAAAAAGAAAATTTGCATATTTGTGTGAATTCTTCAAGTGTTTTAAATACTTTCCTTACTATAGTCTTTTCTATTGGCAATAAATAGTACTAATACTGTGTTATCTTTTAGGAATACAATTCAAAATACGTTGAATTAATTGAGGAACAACTTAACGAAGCACTTACAACTTATCGTAAACCCGTAGATGGTGATAACTATGTTCGTCGGAGTAACCAAAGGTATCATCATCCTTACAGAAATAACTCATGCATCAATAACTAAATTTAATTTATAATGAGCTAATTTCTTTTCTGGTTTTATTTCTATTTCATCTTGTTAATTGTTATTAAATGTAAAACTCATTAGGCAAATATGTCATTTTCTATGACTAATAATGTCAATAATGTTTTTAATTAGAGCCTACTTAGAATGGATCAAATAGGTTTTATCAAATATTTTTGTTACACTAGATTACAGCGACCACATGTCTACCTGCCCATACACCTTTATGGACAACTGGTACACCACAAAACAGGATGTCATTTGTTGGAGGTACAGGTACAATTCTAATTATATAGTAGATTGCTTGTAGAGCATGGCTAATTTTAAAAATGTGAATTTGTAAAGATAGGTTCTTTGGAAAAGAACATAAAATAGCAGTAAATTCAGTGGTATAGTTAGGACAGTGTTCCATAGTTGATCAAGAACATTGACACTATAAATTTGAACACATTTCTACATTTGACTATTTGTGGTAGTCTTGTCTCAGTCTCAATATAGATATAGCTATGGATACAGATAAAACTTATTTCCAAATTCTCATTGGAATATAGAGAATACCTGAATAAGAAAACTCCTTCTACCAATACAGGGCATCTTCTCTACATCATATAGTCTTGGAGAGTTTCCTGGGAGCGCTTAGTAGTTAAGTGACTTGCCCAGGAGCACATGGCCATATAATGTCTGAGAGTGGGACAGATCTTCCAGGCTCGAAGGTCTGCTCCTGTCCGTTATCCCACTCACACATATTATGCCCCCCCAACACTGCTGTGGGTGTGTATGCATGAATATGTGTTCGTGTGTGTATAGGTGTATTATGTATATACATATAGTATAATGCAATTGTCAGTATTCTTTAAAAGGCAGATATATTGCCTAAATTTAAGAATAAAAGGAAATGTAAATGTATATTGTGCATAAATTCACCAGACATGCATATGTTTGTGTATACACATATCTGTGTGAGGTATATGGGGTTAGGCACATGTGAGTGATTTTTGTGCATTTTTATCACAATTGCATTACCAGTGTATCTGCATGTGACTTCTTGCATGGCCAGGCCAACCTCTGGGTGATTGTTTGTGCTTTATATTTATAGATCAATAGTAAAATATGTGAGAGAATCCATGTATAAGGAGGCTCTTTTGAAAGACTAGGCCATAAAGAGATGGCAGAAGAAAATGGAGGAGAATGGGATGAAAATAAGAGGAATTTGTGAGGTAGTTGTGAAAAAGGCCACTAGACATGAAAAAGAATTCCTGAGAAACCAGCTGCTTACCCTGCTATTTGAAATTTGAAAAACTCATTTTTTGTTACTGTCATTTATGTAATCTAGCATAAAATATATGAAAATATTTTAAAATTGGGAGTTAATAGCAATAAATGAAATCTAGTATATTGTTGTTAAGTGTTTCTCCTTACTTTCCTATCTAGAGTGTTGTTCCAGATCTCAGTTATACTATTCGCTCACCAATGTTGGATAAGTGGGAAGGAGTAAAGCAGCTAAAAGCAGCCCTTTGGGCCTTGGTTAGTACTCAATTAGTATGTGGTAAATATGTGATAGCTTTGCCATTTCTTAGATTCTGTACTTTTTTCCTTTAACAGTGTTTTGTCTTACAAAGATGGCATTGGAATTTCTATTACTGGTCTTAATATTCCAAGACGAAAACTGTCTCCACTAATTTAAATGTTATATTCATTCTGAAAAGCAGATCCTTTCACAGTAATCTTTTTTGAAGATTTTAGTTTTGCCTGGGAAAAACTTTTTGTTTGCTTTAATTGCGCTGTCATCAGGAGTTTGTTGCATTTTGTCTTATAAAAAAGGATTTATTTTATGTCTGCATTTTCCCAAGTTTCTTGAAAAGCATCTGTATTTTGTAACCCTGTCTAATAGCAAAGGAATTTTTTTTTTTAATTCCAGGGTAATATCGGATCATCAAACTGGGGTCTTAACTTGCTTCAAGAGGAGAATGTGATTCCAGATATAATGGCATTAGCACAGCATTGTGAGGTTCTCTCCATTAGAGGGTGTGTATTTTTTTTTTGCAGCAATTCATAATGTGTTTCTTTAGCATAGAGTACATTGATCATTAGACAATAAACCTCATATATCTGATCCATAATTTTGTGTTATGACTAAAATGTTGACTATGAAGGAACTCTCAGTCTTAATAGGTTTTTGTGATGATAAGACCACAGTTTAGATTATGAATTTCCTTAGAAAACATCTAGTCCAACTCCCTTGATTACAGATGAGGAAACTGAGACCCAGAGAAGGGGAAAGTCCAGAAATGGAATGGTTTGCTCCAGGTCCTACATGGAATAGACTTGTCAGGGACCAATACTTCTGTCTCTTAATTCCTAGTAATTACTATAAATCTCAGCAAATTGACGTCAGATGATTAAAGAAATTTGCTGAAGAGAAATCACAAATTTGATTCTACACTGGTCTCTTCCCAGTCCAATTCATTCTTCACACAACTACAAAAAAAATAATCTTTCCAATGTACATGTTTGACTATATTTCTATTGAGGGCTTCTAGTCCTAGTCACCTTGGTTTACAACCTAGTAGTTATCCTGTTCTCTATTCCTCATGTCAAATCATTTGCTATGTCTTGTCAATTCTGTTTCTACCAGTTCTGTTTAATTAGTCCCATCCTCTCCATTCCCACAACCACTCATATTTTAGACTCTCATTATTTTTCACCTACATTATTTCAGTAGCTTTCTTATAAGTCTCTCTGTCTCAAATCTCTCTTTCTCATTTTTATTGTTTATTACTTACCTTTACATGCTCTGTGGTTCAGCCATGTTGTCATCCTCTTTTCCTCATATAATATTCCATCTTTAGTCTCCATGCTTTTGTATAAGTTTTACTCGTGCCCAGAATATACATTTTTCTTACTTAGATCCCCTTAGAACACCTCTTCTTCAAGGCCCATCCTGATTCCCCCAGTTACCATTATCCCCCTTTCCCCGCACTTTAAATTCAGTGTGTGTGTGTGTGTGTGTGTGAGAGAGAGAGAGAGAGAGAGAGAGAGAGAGAGAGATAATAATACACGTATATAATTTACAAATATCCATATATTATGGGTACATGTACAACCTTTTTTAAAAAACTAATACTGGGGGCAGCTAGGTGGTACAGTGAATAGAGCACTGGCCCTGGAGTCAGGAGTACCTGAGTTCAAATCCATCCTCAATCAAGTGACACATGTACTAGCTGTGTGACCTTGGGCTTGGGCAAGTCATTTAACCCCAATTGTCCTGCCCCCCCAAAAAAAAGAAAAGAAAAGAAAAAAAAACTGATACTAGTACATGACCAAAAATGTTTGCAGACTACCACTCCAAACTTTACATTCCATCTCCTGTATTTGCTCACTTGCCTCCATGTCTTGAATGTACTCTATCTACGTCTCTGCCTTTGAAGTTTTTTCTCTTCTTTTAAGGCTCAGCTCAAGTGCCACTTCTTTCTAGAAGCCCTTCCTGATATCTTCCCTCCCTTCCCAAAGATACAGATAAAAATGTTCCCTGCTTACTCAGACTTTCCTAGAGCTCTGTCTGATGCTCTGCTCTCGTCATACTCTACCTTGTACCGTACTTTATCTCTATATATATCATGATAGGTATAGATATCTTAAGCTTCTTAGACTGTCATTTGTTGTTGTTGTCACATCCCCAATATATAGTAGTGCCTTCCATACATTGGGCACTTAATGTCCGTTGAATTAAACTGACCCAGACCAGTTACACTCCCCCCAAAATCTGTTTTGTGGCACCCATTGTATCCCTAGTCCTAACCCAGTAATAGTAGTGACCAGATGACAAGTTTGAGTAGCTCGTTGCAAACTTTTATTGCTATTTAAATAATTAAATGCAAGTCCTACTCATTGAGCATTATTTACATCATCTTTCCAAAGAATAGCTTATTACATTGTAAATAACTAGCTTCAAATACAGACTTTAGTAACTCTGAGTTATTTGTATGTTTTAAGAGAACAAGAGTTGTACAGAATTTTAAAAATTTGTTGTAAATGCATCTATACTTAACTTTTCTAAGAAATGTTTTAAATTTTACAATTGTGATCCTAGAGTCATTTAAACTGCATATATGTGAGTATGTTTTAAATAAATATTTTTGTGTTTTTATGCCAGAAATGAAATCTGTCTTAATTATTTAGGAGATACTGATTTTTTTTTTGTCCCTTATTTTTCATCCCAATTATTTTCAGTAGCTATGTTTTTATATTTTATAAAATACGTCTACTTTATTGATTTAAGTTGTTTTGGTATAAATTTTCTTTTATGAAATTACATTTGCAGTGTATTTGTGGTAGAAGAATTATGTGACCTTAGATAATAGGCTGGTGGAATTCTGATACCGGTTATATGCCCATTTGAGTCCTTGTTATCTCATGAATGATGTGATTAAGCATGTTAAGGGTATTGGAGTGGTGGTTGTTGATTCTTCTAGGAGGGATGATGGGGCCTAGCTTGTTGGGAGGAAAACAGAAGAGAAGAGTAATTAAGCAAGAGATTCAAAATGTAAAGAGATATTTCTCTTGAATTCTTTTAGTTCCTGGACCAATTCTTATCCAGGGTTCAAGATGAAAGTAGCTTTAGATGATACCAACCATTTGCACTAGTTATTTAATTTTTGAGTAGTTTGATTTCTTATACCATTTGCATACATTGTTTACTTTCCCCTTGGTCATCTTCAACTGTTGTTCAAATCTCTAAAAGGAAAGTAGTTTTCAGTATCTGATCTAGGAAACCTTTAGGGTGACAGCAAAAGCAAGTATGTGTGCACACAAACACACACACATGTACCCCGGAATGCAGTGGTTCATGGAGCCATTTCCCTCTCCCTCTTGTGATCATATAAGCAGAGATAGAAGACAAAATATGGAATCAATCCTCACACCTAGTAAAGGTATCAAAGGTTTCAAGGAGCTCTGAAATATAACTGGATTCCATGAGTTTCTTCACAGGACTTTTATGTCCGATGGCTTTTTAAGGAGATATAAACAAATAGTAATCATTTGTAGGAAATTACTTTTTCATTTAAATTATTGGTTCTAAAAAACTTCCATGTTTTTGCATCACAATCTATACAGAACCTGTGTCTATGTGCTTGGTCTGATAGCCAAAACTAAACAAGGATGTGATATCCTAAAATATCACAATTGGGATGCTGTGAGACACAGTCGAAAACAACCATGGCCAGTGGTTCCAGATGACATGGAGCAACTCTGCAATGAACTTTCTTCTATCCCAAGCACTCTAAGTCTAAACTCTGAGTCCACCAGCTCTAGACATAATAGTGAGAGTGAATCTGCACCATCAAGTAAGCATTGTTACAATTCAGTTAAACAATGTTAAAATTAATGTTTGCACGCAGAATTTCAAACTATATTAGCTTGTTCTTAATCATGAAAGCATTTTTGTTTTCTTTTAAGGCAATTGGGGTAATCTTTCTAAGACATATAATCTATTGTTTAGCAGGAACACCCTATTGAAGATTCACATCCCCTTAATGCAGAAAAGGGGTTTTTAACATGCAGCTCATAAACTTTGAAAAACATTTTAATAACTACATTTCATTATAATTGTTTTTTTTGTAATCCTATGTATTCTATTTTATCTGTTAAAAAAGTATTTTAAGGAAGTGTCTGTAGGCTTACCCAGAAAGCCTTAGGAATTCATGATAGAAAAAGAACCTCTGCTCTGTATCGTATAGACACTCTAAGAAGGTATTCTCTTGATACTCAAATATACTTATTACTTCTTTCTACATGGAAGTTCCTTCAGAATTTTGTAATATCGCTTCTCAGTTCAGTGAAGCACATACCCCATTTTTCTTTCCCTTCCTCTTAAAATCACAATCCGCTTTGCTTTTAACCTGTGCTTCATTCAGAGTTGAGGACTTAGGCATAGAGAATGACAACAAATGGAGTTAGTTAAGCACTAGGAAAGTGTTCAGGGAATTCATTCCATAGATATTTATCCATAGTCCATGTGAAAATCTACCTACGTGTTCCAAACTGTTATAGCTTCAAGGAGAAAAACTACTTAATTATTAGGGGGTAAGGCTCTTTAAGGACTCTGCCTGTATACTATGGAAATTCAGCATCAATTATTGGTTTCACTGCCCTCTCACATTTTTCCTTTATTTGGTTGCCATTGCTACTGCTTTGGGCTTTAATGGGTGAAGCATTATAGGATGTAATGTGGAGCTACCTTGAATCCCTTTCTCGCTTCTGTTTTTATCACATTGTTTTGTTATTTTTCCCACCTATTCGTTGCTTCCTACAGTTGTTCGTAGAACAATCAGACAATATGCATTGTGGCAGTTGCTGTAGCTCTGAGGAGTAGAGAGTAGTTAAAAAGAAATAAAGCTCACCCCTTTTCCCTCACAAGATTCCAAAAATTACTACAGTTTAGCCACAAATTCCTGAGTGGCACTAGTGTTAAATTTACAACATACTCATAAATCCACCAAAGGGTCACACACAGCATAGGTCCTTCAATAATCAGTCTTCTGGTTGTGATCTGTGTGCTCTCCAGGCACAGGATCAGGAAAATCTGGTTCCAGTCCCAGCTCTTGTATATGGTGTGTTTTGTATTGTGTTTATCCGCCCCTACCCTGCTGTCATCTTATCTCATTGAGATGTTACTGATATATAGAAGCATCATTAACTGTTGTGAATTCTACATGAGGCATACCAGTCTTGACATCCCTACACACACACGCGCATGTTCTCTCCCTCTCTCTCTCTCTCTCTCTCTCTCTCTCTCTCTCTCTCTCTCTCTCTCTAAAACAGTCTCACCCATCAGTGGTATAGTCATTCTAGGTATCATGGAAGGAGTTCTGGATTTGGAGGCAAGAGATAGCTGGTTCAAGTTCCTTCTGGCACTTAGTGATTTTGTTACGATGCTCAGTTTATTTAACCTCTTTGACCTTCATTTTACTCATCCGTGAAAACAGGAATGATAATTATTGTAATATCTACCTCTTAACTCACTGAAAAGAGATAGTGCATATAAAGTCCTTTATGAACCTCAGGGTACTATATAAATGTCTTCGAATATTCATATAAATATCTACTATCTCTCAGACTTAATCTCAAGGATAGCTTTCTAAAGAGTTTCAGTATATTAAATATAAAGTATCCTGTTTTAAGGTCAAATGATCACTAAAATTTACAGAGTGAATATGTTTTAATTTTTAGATGCATTTAATAATATGCAACTTTTCATTTTAGGTATGTTTATTATGGAGGATGACCGATTTGGCAGCAGCTCTACTAGTACATTTTTCCTTGATATCAATGAGGATGCAGAGCAAACATTTTATGATCGGACTGGACCCATAAAGGATAAAAATCCATTCCCCTTTTTTGCCTCTAGTAGACTTGTGAAGAATCGCATCTTAAATTCCCTTACTCTGCCTAATAAAAAACATCGTAGTAGCAGTGATCCAAAAGGGGGCAAGCTGACATCTGACAATAAATCTGGCATTAGGCGAAACCGAACAGTTACAGAGCCATCCAGTATTGACTTTAATCATAGTGACGATTTCTCGTCCATTTCCAAAGTTCAAAAAACATTAAGATTAGAAACTTCCTTTGTTGGAACCAAGCAAATTGAAGATGCTGGTAGCACACCTAGTATTGGGGAAAGTGATCTAAAATTTACAAAGAGTCTTGGTACAGAGAATCACAGGGAAAACACAAGCAGAGAAAGATTAGTTGTTGACAGCTCTACAAGTTCACATATGAAGATACGTAGCCAAAGTTTCAATACAGATACTACAACAAGTGGTATAAGCTCAATGAGCTCAAGTCCTTCAAGAGAGACAGTAGGTGTGGACACTACAACAATGGACACAGACTGTGGAAGTTTGAGTACAGTGGTAAGTACTAAAACTGTTAAAACAAGCCACTGTTCAACACCACAGTCCAACCATCTGCCTCTTTCAAAATCAAACTCTGTGTCCCTGGTGCCACCTGGTTCTTCTCATACACTTCCTCGTAGAGCACAGTCCCTTAAAGCCCCTTCTGTTGCTACAATTAAAAGTCTAGCAGATTATAACTTTAGCTATACAAGTTCTAGAGATGCCTTCGGTTATGCTACATTGAAAAGATTGCAGCAACAAAGAATGCATCCATCTTTATCTCATTCTGAAGCTTTGGCATCTCCAGCAAAAGACGTGCTTTTTACTGACACCATTACCATGAAGACTGGTAGTCTTGATTCAAGGTTAACACCAAGCAGGTAAGAAAACATTTTTAAGTTAACAATTATAGTTCAGGTTGAAATATTTAAACTATATTTGGATATTTTGGAAATGTTTTACATCTATTTAGGCCTCATAAATGACAGCTATTATTATTTACTGTGGTAGGTTATAAGCTCCTGATTGTCTGATATGATTTGAAATTGATTCTTGCAGCTGCAAGGGGGGGAGAGAAACTCCTTGTAGGCCCTGAAAATAAACATACATGCTTTGCTAGGACACACAAGTCACAAGCTTTTTTTTTATTTATTTCTCGCTTCTGCAAGGATCGATTTTAAAAAGAAGCATGTCGGGGGAATCAGGAGCTTAAGACCTACAATAACAAACAACCTTTTCAGGTAGGTCAATTTTAAGGCCCAAAAAGTTGACCTCTTTTTTTTTTTTAAACAATTTCAGTAAAAACTTCAGTGGTAATTTCCATTTGTTTTAAGCAGCTATAGCTATCTAGTTGAAACAATGAAAACTGAAGAAATTGACCCCTCTCTTTGTATTATTTTCTTCTTAAGAATAAATTTAGGGTATTTATGATATTTAGCAATTACATCAAGTTAGTTGAAATGAACTGAAATGTCCTGATTAGAATTTAATTTTATAAATATATATGCATATATATACATTTGCTCAGAATTTCAGATTCCTTATCTTTCTTCAGAGTGATACCTTAGGTGTCACTTTTTCCTTGGAACCTTTCCTGATTCCCCCCTGCTGTTAGTTTCTTTGCCTCCTTAAATATTTTTAGAGCATTTTTATCTGAACTCACTTTTGTTCCCTTTATTCCCTCCCTTGTATTATATATAACTATTTATATAACATTCCTACCAGTGGGCTGTTAGGTTCTTGAAGGGAGAGACTTTTATTTTTGCCTTTTTATCCCTGGAAGCTAGCACTGTGACTTGCACGTAATAAATGCTTAGTAAATGTTGCTTTGAATTTAACATGATATCTTTGGCTGTGGCTATGATTTCTACATGTTTTTTGCTTGGTGAACCAAATAAAATGTATCTGATTCTGATAGTCACATTACTAATTATTTTTTGTAATTTCCTTCCTCTAATAACTAGCAGTTCACTTTCAATAAGGCCTTATCACAAAGTGGAAAGACTACTTGACCAAGCTAGAAGAACTTTTTGTTTCTTGGTTCAATTAACTATATGATTGTGGAAAGTTATTATTTAGTCTCTGCTTATTCATCTATAAAATAGGGCTAATAATATCTATTCTGTAGGTGAAAATATTTTGTAAACTACAAGGTACTGTTCAAATATGAGTTGTTGTGGTATGTCTGGTATTCGTGTAGTAGTGCCTCAGTCTTCTAGAACCTAACTGGCAGTCTCATTTATTTAGAACTTATCTTAGTACTGGGAGTTAAGTGAAAAAGGTCTCTGAGTAGCCAAAATAGATGTCAAACAAATCCATTCATTAAATAATTTTGCATAAATAAGAGTTTCACTTTAGGTCTTTCTCTTGTCATATATATGGCCTTGGGATTCTGGGCATTTTCCATTGTTACAATAAAATTAGAAGTAAGTAGTGGCTGGGTATGGTGGTTGCACCCCTCTAATTGGATACTAAGTCTCGTAGATTGCCGTAGTAGGGCTAAAAGTGATTAGGTGTTTGCACCAAGCCCTGCACCAGTGGGGTAAACCCAGGGCAGGGTGCCACCAGGCAGCCTGAGAAGGGGCAAACCAAACTAGGTTGGAAATGGAGTAGATCAAAGCTCCCATAATTGATTCTAGTAATGTTTAACAAGTATATTAAATATAAAACATAAGCCTTACAGTCTAGTCAAGGGAAGAAATGTGTACACAAATAACTATCTTAGAAATTTTGATATGATTACATACGAGAATAGGATAGTATGAGAAACTTTAGAGGGAGTTATCGCCTTTAGTTGGAGGAACTCAGTGAGGTCTTCATGAGGGAAAAATGGTACCTGAACTCATTCTTGAAATGAGCATCTTATCTTATAAGCATATAGAGGCCAGCATAAGTAAATGTGGATCACTCAAAGTACAATAGATAGGGAAGGTGTGCATGTTATCAAAATCTCAGTTTGAGGTATTTCAAAGGCCATTTAGTTCAACTTATACCTAAACAAGAGTCCCCTTTACCCCATAGGAAACATATAGTCCAACCTTGCTTGAAGATCTTGAAATGAGCAGAAACTCAGTACCTTCTAAGACAGGTCATTCATTCTGCTTCTGAATATTTAATTTTTAGAAAGTTTTCCTTACAGCAAACCTAAATTTACCTCTTTATAACTTCTCCCTTCCTAGTTTTGTCCTTTGGACCCAGGTACCAAAACAAACAAAAACCTAATCCTTCTTCCATATTCCATAATTTTTCAGGTTTTTTTAGATACTTGAAAACCATCAAATTCTCTCCATCTTCATCCACATGGACCCCTTTTTTCCCACCCCACCCCCACCCCCAATTCCCTCTTCTAGGTCAAAGATTCTTTTTTTTCTTTATAACTGAGCCTCATGGAATGGCCATTTACCATCCTGGTTACTCTTCTTTATGTATTTTGCAGCTTTTCAATGTTTTTCCTAAAACCAGTGAAGCTCAGTACTTCATGTGTGATCTGACCAGGGCAGAGTATAGTAGAATTTTCACTCCTTAGTCCTAGACATTATGCCTCTCAGTGTGGTTTATCTTTTTTCTTTTTCTTTCTTTCTTTTTTTTTGCTGTCATGTCACATATTTGGCTCACATTGTACTTTGGAAGTTTAATCTTTTGAACCTAAATGTGAGACTTCTGTTATCCTTATTAAATTTCATCTCACTAGGTGCAGCCCCGTGTTCTAACCTATCAAAATATTTGAGTATTGAAATTCTGACATGAATTGTGCCTCTGTTTTGCATCACCTGTAAATTTGATAAGCATGCCAACTATGCCTTTATCTAAATCATTGATAAAAATGTTACACAGTATAACGGGGCACTGCAGATCACAAGAAGGAAAGCTTTGAGGTTCCTGTTGAGCCCCTATTGACTGCTTTTTGCATCTAAGCCATTCAGTTCTTAGTCTCCCTAATTGTATTATTATCCTGGATCGTATTTTCCTATCTTTTCTACAAAAATAGCATGCAATACTTTATCAGATGCTTTATAAAAACAAAAGTATTATACCTACTGCATTTCCAGGCAGTTTAATAAGCCCCTCAAAAAAAGAAAATTTATAAGAGAAGTCTGCCAAGACTTATTTTTGATGAAGCTTTGCCAACTCTTAGTTATCTTCCCACCCTTTTCTAACTGATTACTAACCTATTATATTTAGGGGGAATAAATGAAATCTTAGCTTCACAATGAAGCTCCTCCTGCCTACTTTTCAAGCATTATTTTATATCTATTCCTCATGTATTCTACATTCCAGCCAAACTAATCTTCTAGTTCTTCTTGAACTCAACCACCAATGTAAATTCTTGTAAGCCAAGGCACCCCATGCCTTGAATGTACTTTTGTCCTCCTCTTTGCTTTTCAGTTTTCTTATCTTCTTTGGAAGCTCACCTCAGATGCAAGTTCCTCTGTGTAGCAGTCCCAGATTCATCCAGCTCATAGTATATATGAGTACCTTGTTTGTACTATTCATTGCCTTTGTTACTTTTTTACTAAGGCATGGAGGGGTTTTAGTCAGTACTGATATATAAAATCATGGATAATAAAATAATAAATGATAAAATCATGGCTGCCTGCAGTAGTGAAATAAATAAAATTGTTTGATATCTTACTCTAGTGCTTGATTGTGGCATGAAATGAAAATGATACTATTCTTGAAGACTATACCAGTAGATCATAAACTTAGGTCTCACCAAGTTTGAGTGTTGTCCTAGTTCATTAGCCTACAGAATATTAGCCTAGCAGAATATTGACCACCAGATGATATAATTTTCTGGTTATTCCAACTCATTTTCAGACGTTGCCAGGTGCCATAAGTGGAGGGAGTATCTAGGTAGTTGAAATCATTAATCTTTTTAAGTATTAGAGTAAGAAGTAAACTAGAGGTTAGAGTGAAGGAAGAGAAAGCACCTTCCCTTTCTTGGAGGCAGAAGACCTAGGTTTAAGGCCTAGTTCTACTCTTTAGTAAGTGGTAGATTTTGCACAAATCATATTACCTCTCTCAGCCTGTTTCACCATTAGTAAAATTAGGATAATACCCATTTCTCAGAGTTATTATGAAAATCAAATGATCTGTTCTTTGAACACTGTAAAATTCTGTATTAAATATGAGCTACAATGATGTTGCGAAATAAGCTTAGTATTAGGGTTTTTAGCCCTTTAGTAAGGCACAAAAAATGTAAGCATTGCTTTAATTTTGCTTTCTGTCCATTGGTTGGTTGCAGCCAAGACTATTTATTGGGTATGTGGTCAAGAAGATTGTTGTTTGGATATAGGTTGAATTAGATGGATGACCTCTGAGGTTGGAGGTCCCTTCTATCTTTTGAGGTTCTGGACCCCTTCACGTAAGACTTGTCTTTGCAGATATCATTTGTCCCCATTAGAGTGTAAGCACCTGTAAGAACTGTTTATGAAGTTTGACCATTTATTCCTAGCACCTGTTACAGATGCTTTTCATATAGTAGTTCTTAATGTATGTTTATTGAATTGGATTTTTAATTGAATATAATGTTTACTAGTAGATTAGATCTTACAAAGATGAATAATTTTGGTTAGCTTCTGCTGCCCTAGAAATTTTGTGACATAATAGTTAACATTAAAAGATTTTGATGCAGCTAGATGACGCAGTGGATAGAGCACTGGGCCTACTCAGAACGCTTACTAGCTGTATGACCCTGGGCAAATCACTCAGCCTCTGTTTGCTTCAGTTACCTTATCTGTAAAATGAGAATAATAATACCATCTACTTCCCAGGGTTGTTGTGAGAATAGAATGAGGCAATATTTGTAAAACTTTGCAAACCTTTAAGTGGTATAACAATACTAGCTATTATCGAGTAATGATTTTTATCGTTCACTGGTAGAGGTGTCCTTAGGTCTACAACCCTAAGCAGCCTCTTAAGTTGCTTTGTTTTATGTGCTAGTGATGTGTGACCCCAGACCACAATCCTGACTTTTGAGATGTTTCAAGAATTAGAGAGAGAGGTAGTATTTGGCAGCTGGAGATTATCTAGTTTTCTGCACTTGTAAAAACTTTATTGCCAGGAAGTGTGGCCACCTGCCTTTTGATATTCACTTAAGGCTATTTTAGGTAGCTTATTGGGATATTTAATACATATTAATAACACTGTAAATAAGCTTACCATAAAGTAAATGTTTAGGAATATTTAGTGTTGCTTAACTACCTCAAGTATTTTGATAGATTTTTTTGATTTCCTGGTACATCTTTTGTTAAAAGTGGGCAAAAGTATACATTTCTTTGTGTAAATAAGATTACATTAGACTAATTCAGTGGTTTTTTTATTCTTCATGGTATTTTAGGTTCATGAAAGCTTTAAGTTATGCTTCATTAGATAAAGAAGATCTATTAAGTCCTATTAATCAAAATACACTGCAACGCTCCTCCTCAGTTAGGTCCATGGTATCCAATGCTACATATGGTAGCTCAGATGATTACATTGGACTTGCTCTTCCTGTGGACATCAATGAAATATTCCAGGTACATTCATAAATATATTTTTTTCTTAAGAATTAGAACTGTAATGAATATTGATTTCTGCAAATGTGATTTTAAGCTACATCATGAAAGGAATTTTCAGATAGAAGTTGTCCTACTATATAATAATTTATTTTCACTGGGCCTCTCTAGGATATCATTCTTCCCTCTCCTCTCACACTTTATCCCCTACCATATTCCTTTTCTTCAATAGCATGTCCCCTCCAGTCTCTACTTTTTGTATTCCTGTTGCTTTTTAGTCTGATAGAGGTTTTTTACTATGTTGTGTTTTTGGTAGCATCTGTTCTGTTAAGACATCCAGAAGTTCCCGATGCCTCTTTGGGTAACGCTGGGTTAAGGAATTCATACAAGCTCCGTGAAGCATTATCTTACCTGAGCATCCCCATCGTAGAGCAGGCATAATTTTTTTTCTAGTAGTCAGACTTTTGTTGTTGCGCCTCTCAGCTTTCTGAATAGAGGAAGCAGAATGGCACCCTGGGAAGAGCATGGCATCTGGAGGTGAGAGGACTAGGGTTTGCATTTTGGATCTGTGCTTTACTGCCTTGTGCACTCAGTCAAGTCCTTTAACCGCTTTGGAGATCAGGTTCCATATGTAAACAGTGAGGAAATTGGACTTGATGTTCTCTGAAATACTTTACAACTTTTAACACTATAATCTTACTCATTAGATCTTTTCCAGCCTGGAATAGTCTGCTTTGGGATTTAAAGAGCTATCATAGAGGTTTGATGGCCAGTTTTCATGTATACTGTAGAGGGAAATTTTGTCAAGGTACTAGTTGGACTAGGTGACCCTAGAGGTCCCTTTCAACTTCAGTATGCTACGATTATGAATAATTTAATATTCTTTTTAATTTTTACTTTGTAGATTTTGTACTGCTGGCAACTTTTTAAAAATGTCATTTGTTTTGAGAAATGTTATTTATTTTCTTTCTGGAGACAGTTCCCATGATCTTATTTCAAAATTTTAGGTAAAGGATATTCCTTATTTTCAGAAGAAAACTATACCTCCATGTGATGATCGTGTTGTGAGAGTACTACCTGATTCAGGAGGTAATAAGTATTATTTATTCTATTCATAACTTTTGGTTAAATAGCATGTTATAATTTACAGTTACATGTTTTAAGAAATACATTCTGTACTAGTCTTTGTTGAACAGATGAGGCTTTAAAAATTCTAGGAATTTCCCTTTTTATGTCACCTTAATTTTAAATTGCAATAGTTACTCAGAGTTTTGCAAGCAAATGTTCTACCTGTTGAAACAAACAAGTCAGTTTCATTCATAAGGAAGTAATTTAAACAGCAAATACCCCTAAATTGGAAAAGCTTAAATGTCTAACTATTCTAGTGCTTGCATTGATCTATATAGTCATGATTTTTTTAAAAATTGTGAAACCTTTTCTGTAAAAAGGTACTACTCTTCCTTAAACAGTTTTGTTCTTACGGATAACAACAATTATAGCTATCTCTGTGTTATCACTTTGCATTTTTCTTTTTTTTATTTGTACCCAAAATTCAAGCCACAAAAAATAAATGCTAAGGTTAGATTTAAATGATAGCTTTTTATGTTTTTAGAGCAAAATATTAACATTTTATCTCTCATTCCTCATGACCCTCCTTCCTCCATTAAAATTATATTCATAATTGCACAGAGATAGGTTCTTTTTTTTTGTTTATTCTTTCCTCTTTCTCATATTAAAAAAAAATTGATCTATCCTAAGATACTTGGAAAGAAGATTTTGATTGTACCAGATATTTTTTAGTTCTCATATCATTTTCTCATTGTGTTTTATTTTTGCCTCTGAGTAGGTCTTCCATCTGGTACTGGAGATCTTGTAAAAAGTCCATTTCAAATGCTCCGACAACAGATTAGTCTCACAGAAATAATGAATACAAGCCATTCAGATGCTTCTCAATTTTTAGAAAATACAGAAGATACGGGGCTACAGGAGCACACAGACGATAATTGTCTTTATTGTGTCTGTATCCAGATTCTGGGTTACCAGCACAATAACCAAGGGGACTCAACCTATACTCACACAGGTTAGTATTTCTGTTCATAGGGAACCTTTGGAAATAGAATCTTTTTCTCTAAGACATGAAGTAGGTTCAAGTTTTTAAATGACTTTTTTCCTCTCATTATAAAACAAATGACATTACTTTTAAATGAGTGTATGCTGTAGATCTTAAACTACCTCAAAATATTGCTGTAAACTCACAGACTTCTGATAGCCTTGTCAGCCACCACAAAACTAAGGAAGAGAGGGAAGAAGCATTTCACAAAGTATCTCAAGGTAGCCTAATAAAAAGTCACTAAGATCTTTATTATAAACATGGAAAATGGGAACTCTGTTTTCCAAAGACCTTAACATCCTGTATGACCATAGGTTTGGTACTTGAAGGGTCTTAGAAGCCGTATAGAGGTATTCACCGCAAGAAAGGCAAAACTTAAAATTAAAGTGTTCATTCCTATCATATGAAAAACTATACATGATGTAATCATAGAGCATCTTACTAAAGATTAATTAAGCCATTAATGAAATGGCTTAATTTTCAAAAATTGGATTTAGTTACAATTTTTTAGGAGCAAATCTATTGTATAAAGTGAAATGCCTTTGTAGTTGTTATATATCTGATGTTACCACATCTTTGGTAATGAAACTTGGGCCTAAAGAGCTTAAGAGACTTGCTCTTGGCCGTTCCTCATTCGGCTTCTTCCTTGCTTAAATCATCCAGGGAAAGTTACATGACTTTAGAGTGCCTAGTTAGTTCTTTTTGGATCAGACCCTTTTCTTTTTTTCTTTTTTTTTTTTAATTTAATATGTTTAGTTTCCAGCATTGATTTTCACAAGAGTTTAAATTACAAATATTCTCCCCATTTCTACCCTCCCCCCAACTCCAAGATGGCATATATTCTGGTTTCCCTGTTCCCCAGTCAGCCCTCCCTTCTGTCACCCCACTCCCCTCCCATCCCCTTTTCCCTTCCTTTCTTGTAGGGCAAGATAAATTTCTATGCCCCATTGCCTGTGCATCTTATTTTCTAGTTGCATGCAAAACAGCTTTTTTTAATGTCTGTTTTTAAAATTTTGAGTTCTAAATTCCCTCCCCTCTTCCCTTCCCACCCATCCTCCCTAAGAAGTCAAGCAATTCAACATAGGCCACATGCGTATCATTATGTATAACCCTTCCACAATACTCATGTTGTGAAAGACTCACTATATTTTGCTCCTTCCTATCCTATCCCCCTTTATTGAATTTTCTCCCTTGACCCAGTCCCCTTTCGAAAGTGTTTGTTTTTCATTACCTCCACCCCCATCTTCCCTCCCTTCTATCATCCCCCCTTTTTTATATCTTCTTCTCCCTCCTTTTTTTCTGTGGGGTAAGTTACCCAATTGAGTATGTATGGTATTCCCTCCTCAGGTCAAATCTGATGAGACCAAGATTCACTCATTCCCCCTCACCTGACTTCTCTTCCCTTCCTACAGAACTGCTTTTTCTTGCCACTTTTATGCGAGATGATTTACCCCATTCTATCTCTCCCTATCTCCCTCTCTCAATATATTCCTCTCTCATCCCTTAATTTTATTTTATTTTTTTTGGATATCTTCCCTTCATCTTCAGCTCACCCTGTGCCGTCTCTCTCTCTCTCTCTCTCTCTCTCTCTCTCTCTCTCTCTCTCTCTCTCTCTGTGTGTATATATATATATATATATATATATATATATATATATATATATATATATATATATATATATATATATATATGTATATGTATATATATATATGTATATATGTATACACCCACATACATATATACATACATACACACTCACATAAACATATATATACATAAACACACATATACATACATATATATACATGCATAAATATATATATATATATATATATATACACACACACACACACACATATTCCCTTCAGCTACCCTAATACTGAGGCCTCATGAATCATACATATCATCTTTCTATGTAGGAGTGTAAACAAAACAGTTCAACTTTAGTGAGCCCCTTGCAATTTCTTTTTCTTGATTACCTTTTCATGCTTCTCTTGATTCTTTTGTTTGAAAGTCAAATTTTCTATTCAGCTCTGGTCTTTCCACTGAGAAAGCTTGAAAGTCTTCTATTTTATTGAAAGTCCATATTTTGTCTTGGAGCATGATACTCAGTTTTGCTGGGTAGGTGATTTTTGGTTTTAATCCTAGCTCCATTGACCTCCGGAATATCGTATTCCAAGCCCTTCTGTCTCTTAATGTAGAAGCTGCTAGATCTTGGGTTATTCTGATTGTGTTTCCACAGTACTCAAATTATTTCTTTCTGGCTGCTTGCAGTATTTTGTCCTTAATCTGGGAGCTCTGGAATTTGGCGACAATATTCCTAGGAGATTTCTTTTGGGGATCTATTTGAGGAGGTGATCGGTGGATTCTTTCAATTTCTATTTTGCCCTGTGGCTCTAGAATATCAGGGCAGTTCTCCTTGACAATTTCTTGAAAGATGATATCTAGTCTCTTTTTTTGATCATGGCTTTCAGGTAGTCCAATAATTTTTAAATGATCTCTCCTGGATCTATTTTCCAGGTCAGTGGTTTTTCCAATGAGGTAGTTCACATTGTCTTCCCTTTTTTCATTCCTTTGGTTCTGTTTTATAATATCTTGATTTCTCAAAAAGTCACTGGCTTCCACTTGCTCCAGTCTAATTTTTAAGGTAGTATTTTCTTGAGTGGTCTTTTGGACCTCCTTTTCCATTTGGCTAATTCTGCCTTTCAAAGCATTCTTCTCCTCATTGGCTTTTTGGAGTTCTTTTGCCATTTGAGTTAGTCTATTTTTTAAGATGTTGTTTTCTTCAGTGTATTTTTCAGCATTTTTTTGGGTCTCCTTTAGCAAGTCATTGACTTATTTTTTGTGGTTTTCTCACATCCTTCTCATTTCTCTTTCCAATTTTTCCTCTGCTTCTCTAACTTGCTTTTCCAAATCCTTTTTGAGCTCTTCCATGGCCTGAGACCAGTTCATGTTTTTCTTGGAGGCTTTTGTTGTAGGCTCTTTGACTTTGTTGACTACTTCTGGCGGTATGTTTTGGTCTTCTTTGTCACCAAAGAAAGAATCCAAAGTCTGAGACTGAATCTGGGTGCGTTTTCACTGCCTGGCCATATTCCCAACCAACTAACTTGACCCTTGAGTTTTTCAGTGGGGTATGACTACTTGTAGACTAAAGAGTTCTATGTTCCACGCTTGGGGGGATGTGCCAGCTCTGCCACACCAGCTCTTCTCCTTCCCCAAGAACCCCCAACCTGGACTGGGCTTAGATCTTAAGCAGGCTGTGCACTCCTGCTCTGATCCATCACTTAATTCCTCCCACCAGGTGGGTCTGGGGCCAGAAGCAACTGCAGCTGTAGTTCTGTAGCTGCCCCATCTCTGCTGCCCCCGGGGCGGTAGCCGAACCTCGAATTCCTTCCACTCCCGCAGCTTTTCCCACTAACCTTCTGTGTTGTCTTTGGTGTTTGTGGGTTGAGAAGTCTGGTAACTGCTGCAGCTCACTGATTCAGGGCGCTAGGGCACGCTCTGCCTGGCTCCTGGTCTGGTTGGTCCGTGCTGCCCACACTGGGCTCTGCTTCACTCCGCTCCCAGCTCCGTGCGGGGTAGACCTCACCCAGAGACCATCCAGGCTGTCCTGCGCTGGAGCCCTGCTTCCCTCTGTTCTTTTCTGGGTTCTGCAGTTCTAGAATTGGTTCAGAGCCATTTTTTATAGGTTTTTGGAGGGACTTGGCGGGGAGCTCATGCTAGTCCCTGCTTTTCAGCCACCATCTTGGCTTCGCCCCTCGATCAGACCATTTTCTTGTCTAGTTGGTACTGTATTTCTTTACAGACCATTACCCTCTCCTTTCCTGCCTCCTAGCAATATTATGTTAGATAAAATATTAAAAAACGAAGAAACTTAGTGAAAATAGAAACAAATCAGAATCAGTTACTGGAGAGACCACTTGGGAAAGGAGACAACCAAGAAAATAGATTGGAAAGAAAAGAGTGTACCAAAATGACACATTTCATTTCTTTTTCTCCTTTTAAAAAGTATTTTATCATAAACTTTATTTTTCAGCAGTAGCAAAAGCAATTAAACCATATGCATGTGCAATTAAATAAAATTAACAGAAAGAATTTCAACATCCCAACACACCCATTCAGTTTTTTAGTAATTTTGTACATCACTCAGGAAAACCAACCAAGATTATTATCTCTTGCAGAGTTTGTTTAAAGTATAGTATAATGTCTTCTGTATCCTTCACATTTTGCTTTCCCATAAAATTACATTTGCAGTTTGATACTGCAGCTAGAGTAGTTGTTAGTTTTTTATTTCCAGTGATTTTTTTAAGTATATATTTTCATAGAGGTTCAGGCAGTGCCTTGAACTTAAAAATTTAAGGTGCCGGACAATTTTTAAGAAATAACTGGTTTCATATGAGTCATATATCACATTATGTTCTAATATTCCTGATTTGGCTGTCTATGTTCCTCTCCTTTGTCCTCTATTCAATTATAAGCTTCTTTACATCGGGACCTATGCCTTTTATTTATCTAGTATTCTTAGCATGTAGTACATTTTCTTGCATGGGTTTGTTTTGTTTTGACCTATGATTTTATTTGTGTAGGGAACTCTCATTTTAGAATTTCCTTTTCTACTAGTGGGGATACTCTTCTGCAGTATTTAGTTTTAGAGAGTGGCTTCTAAAATTGAGAGGTCAGTCATACGGCCTTAGCCAGTTTATCAGAGACTGTAATGAAACCCAGGTTTCCTAGGTCTGAGGCTGACTACTCTATGAGGCCTCTCATTTCCTCAGTGCCTTGTTTATAGTAGAGAATGAATGAATGCCCCGATAATTCAAATCAGTTAAAAGTTGTCAGAGAAAGTTTGACTCGAGTCAAATAATAACTCAGGAAAATGCTTTTGTAGAACAATAACATTGATACCTAGGAAACATGCTCCCTCAGTTCATGTAGCTCACATTTACACCAATTATCTTAAAGTGTATTTATCATGAAATTAAGTTTGTAACTTAGTACTAACATCTTAATATCTGAGAAATAAGTTTCACTAAATAAATTGTATCAGAGAATATCAAACAGTCTAAACCCTAATCTTGTTGAAAAGATAAGATTTCCTGTGTAAATTAGTTATGAAGGATTATCATTTGATTTAGTGATTAAATCATGAAATTCCTTTACTTAAATTAGTTGTTCTTTTCTTCAGACTTTCCAGACATTCCATATTCTGATTGGTGTGGGCAGACCATCCACAATCATCTAGATGTCGTTTCCTCAAAGTTTTCTGGGATTTCAGGATGCAGTGATGCAGTATCCCAGGGTTCAGCCAGTAGCACCAAGAGTACAGAACTGGTACTAGGTAAGTTTGCAGAGCTGTAAGAAAAATAAGCTTTAAAGAAACCTCATATTTTAATAAATGATTACATACAGCATTTGTATGAGAAGTACTATGCAGAATTTCTAATCTGTTTTCATTCTTGGTGTCATTATAGCATACAAAATTTAAGTTACTTAATTCTTACTCATTTGAATCAACTCTCTCTTCCCCACAACTGATCAATTGACATATCTAGTTGATTCACCCCCTATAAGATGTCTTGTATCTCCTCCTGATGCCACCCTGGTTCAGGCCCTTAGAATCTCTTTCATTATTCATAATAAGCTAACTGCTCTCACTGTCCTTAGTTTTGCTTTACTTCCATCCATTCTTCTGTATCCTTTGTATTTTGCTTTCCCATAAAATTACATTACAGCCAAGATAATCTTCCTAAAATAGAAAACTGACCATATTACTCCCCAGTTTAAAAACTTCATTGCCTCCAGGACATGACACTCTCCTTAGCCTGTTATTTAAAGCTTTTTGCACAGTCTGACTCCATTCTCTCTTATGTATTAGCATTCTTCTCCTTACCATTGGCCCAGTAAAATTTTAGGTTTTTGAGGTCAGGAATTATCATTTAAAAAACTATATACCCCCCACCACCTAGCACAGTGCTTTTCAAGTGGCAGACACTTAAATGTATGAATTTTTGACAAGTGTATTAAACTTTTGCAGGCATCATATTTTCACTCTTTTTTTTGGTCTGTATTACTATAAAGGTTTTTGTGCCAGATGAATATTATCAGGTTCTGTAGAGCTTATTGGTATTAAGAAACATTTTGAAGTAGTTAAATGATCCTGAATGCAGCTGTGATTCATAATAGCTTACTTTCCCAAAGTGAGAAATACATTGAAGTGTACTCTGAAAAATGTTGGGTTTTTTCCCCAGGAGTCAAGTCAATTCCAGATGATACACCAGTATGCCGTATACTCCTTCGAAAAGAAGTGTTAAGATTAGTTATCAATTTGAGTAGTTCTGTAGGAACTAAAGGTCATGAAACAGGACTTTTGACGTGAGTAAATAATGTATGCAAATTAAATTCACCTGTAGAATTTATTCTGCTTGTTTCTTTTTCTGGCTTCAAGAAGAAATAGGGTAATAAAAATTTAAAGATTGCTTTACATAATAAATAGCACATAGTAATTTCTTACAGATTAAACTTAATTCCTTTAATTTTCTCTTTTTCTTAAAGCTTTCAGAGCTTTGTTAGAGGCACTGTTTTGCAAAAATTTTTAGAGTACTTTATCAAGTCAAAGTCACATCTTGCAGTATGAAAAGTAAGAAATTCAAAGATGGTAAATCAGGATCTTAAATTTTCACTTTTAGAATGTTGAAGTATATTTAAAGAGATAACTAAAGTGGCTTAAGAGCAATACTAAATTTGGATATAACTTTTTTCCTAATAAAAATAATCTAAAAGGTCTCTTTTCTATTAAAATTATTTATATTAATTACCTTTAAAAATCATACCAATCAGTGTTTAATTGGTGACTCAGGTATATATTTGAGAAATGTTTTATAATTAAGAACTAGTTATTTTAAAAGCAAGTATCAAATGATGAATTAACATTTTTCTAATTTAACAAATCTTTTCTTCCATTTCAGAATTAAAGAGAAGTTTCCTCAAGCTTTTGATGATATATGCCTCTACTCTGAGGTTTCCTATTTGTTATCACATTGTACTTTTCGACTGCCATCTCGCAGATTCATACAGGAGTTATTTCAAGATGTACAGTTTTTACAAGTAAGGAGAAATAGAAGTTGTACTTCTTCATAAAACAATAAACAAAAATTCTTAAATGTTCAATTATATGGGCAGTGGACTTTATTAACCACCTGCTGTTGTAAAGTACCGTGTGAAACACAGGGCAAAGACCAAAACAAAATAGTTCTTGTTCTCAAGGAGCTTATATTTGGGGGAAGGGATATAGCCTGTTCATAGATAAGTAAATACAAAGTAATTTGGTGAAGTACTGAAAATAGAGATTTTTTTTCACTTTCTTTCTAGATGCAAAGTTGGAAGCTGGTAGTCCAGAATTAGAGCTCAAGAAATAGAAACATAGCCCTACACTTCTTACATCTAATTGCAAAATTTATCAGTAATAATATAAATCACTAATAATATTCCAAAAAGCATATATGTTAACAAGTGTCAGCATCCATACAATTTTTCAGCTATAGGTTCTGGTCCCTAAGAGGCAAAGCATCACACATGATAAGTAGTTTAAGAAAAACTTTTCTGCCCAGAGAACTACAGGTGTAAAGTACCACTGTTTTACACTCAGGAGGACAAAAGGAGCTAGATCCTCTTTTGGATGCATTATTCTAAGGTAAAAAAAGACCTAGGCACCTTTCAAATGTATCAGTCGTGCCTAGGATGTACACAGTGGTTGTTAGAATTTTTTTTCACATCAGGTGCTTTAACACACATAGTCATCAGTCATTGCATCATTTTCTTTCTACATATTGGGACCCTTCAGGTCCGCCCAACATAAAAGTACCGTCTGACAAGACTGCATCAGGAATTATTAATGGTTCATCATTTTGTTCCTAGATGCATGAAGAAGCAGAAGCTGTTTTATCAACTCCACCAAAGCAACCTATAATTGATACATCAGCCGAATCCTGACCTCATCTTTATGTAGTGTTTCTCTTTGGACTTCCTGAAATCCTCAGAAAAACCTCACTGACTGGACAACAAAGACAGGAGCATCTTCTGTAGCTTGTTCCAGCAGTTCCTGGTACATGAACAGTATGAACTGCAGATTCTTTTTCCCCAGCAGAAACTTTCCTCCCCAAATATATTCTTTGGGGATGTCATCCTTTACCAGTTTTATGAATTATATTTACCAAATGTATGCAAGAGCCAAGCACTGAACACCTACACAAATTTTTCTTTAATTTTAAAAACATAAGGAGAGTCGAACAATAATAAGATAGTATGAAGAAACACCCCTTTACGGGGTTGATTCTGAATTCTTTTTAGGGTAAATAGAAAGATGCCTTGTTTGTTAACTAACTCATATATACTAGAAATCTACATTTCTAAAGGCTACATCTTCTATGCTGGGATGTGCTGTAACAGCTGGTATTTGGGGGTTAACTTTGGACCTCACATTTTTCTTAATGTTTGTAACACTACTTGAGAGGTTTGTAACCTCAGACTGAAAGAAGAGCCTCAGTGACCTGGGGCTTTTAACTTATTTTAATGTTACTATAATTGCAAATGGTTATTTTGATTTTCAGTCTCTCAGATTTCGTTGCAATGTATTTTTATAGGTTATATGAACCAATTAAGGTTTTTCACTACAGTTCCCACCTAAATCAAAAAATAATTTTAATTAAACTGAAATATAATCATTTGCCCTTTATATATTTTTATTCAATGAAATTTCTGTTCATTTTCATATTCTTAATCTGCCATTTTTTTCTCTGTGGGAAATTGAATAAGTATTATTTATTGACATTTGGCCTAAATGTAAGAAAATTATCTTTGAATCTTGTGAAGAGACTGGGTTTGTAGATTATTTCCACATTCCATGGGAAAAGCAGAGCCATATTTCCTTAAATGTTGCTTTAATTAATGAGACTGATTATTATGATAAAAATTGTAGTGAAAAGCCTTAAGTACCAAATTTTGAAGCAGCAGTACTTTAATTTTTATACCAGTATTCTTTGTGAAAATTTTTTGCACAAATTAAATGCAGTGATGGATGAGTTAAGAATACAATGATTGCCTTTATTACGTTATTAGTCACGTTGCTAAGTTGATGAGGGCAGGGGTTTTTTTTTCTTTAAAAAAAAACAAAACCTTTTTAATGTATCTAAAGATACCTGGAAATCATTTACAGGAATTAACTACATATATGCAAATTTGTATATAAAATAGCACGGAAATCTTCATTAGAATGCTTGTGATTGAAAGGAATTATCATTTTTGATATATATATATATATATATGTATATTATATATAAAAAACATCCAGCTGGACTGAATTAGGACAGTTTTTAAAAAGACCAGTTTTACCATTTTTGTAATCACTGTCAACTTTGACAGTTGTGACATTAACTCATGGCCCCATATATTGCAGATCCTGATCTTAACTGATTTGTTCTTTGAGATGTATGTAAATAGCCCTTTGAACTAGAAAGTAAAACCCACTTACTATTTCCCAGTTGGACAACTATTATATTTTATTTACTGGCACTGAAAGTTTTGTTGGGATGAAGCACTTCATCTCACTACATAACACTTCTTGGACTGCACTTCAGTGAATTGTTTTTATGTGCACTGTATAGCGACTTACATCAGAGCAGAAAAGCTGCAGGATTGTAACCTGCTTCTACTAGAATTTGGCTTGAGTTTCTCTCATGAAATCCAATTAAAGGAAAAGCAGAAATAATTTGTTTCAACTTTTCATTTATCTCTAGCCCTAAGAGTTTCTGTAATATATTGACAGTACTTTAAAACTTGCCTGTTGACTTGGTCTTTGGGCTTGAAAGATTAAATTACTTCTCCAAAGAACCAACTGTCAGAAATGTTAGACCAAATAGTGGTTAAAAACTCCAAAGGAAATAATGTAGTGATTCTCCCCAAAATGGGATTCATATGCTTTAGACAGTAGTTTCAAACTACCTCAGTTAGAATAGACTATAAAATCTGTGGTTTAAGCCCTCATGCATTAAACCGTTAACTCATGTTTGTTTTTTCTTCCCAGATGTTAAGGCATAATAATGGCCTGGACAGTTTTTGACCAGTATTCTATAAGAAACTTAAACTTTGTCGTTTTTACCTATAGCGTTTAGTTTGGAGAGAAGAACCATGTAGTTCTCTGGTTATCATTGAGGTTCTAAGGAAATAAAATGTCTGTACTTAGCAAATCATCGTGCTCTTTGGTTAACACTTGGATTCATTGGCAGGCTTAATATTCTTTGAGAACTTGTATCAAAGTTAGCCTTTTATGGTGGAAAATGCTTATGCCAAGTGCTTAATTTAGATGTTTAAAAAAGTAAAATCATAGTTGAAAAGTTTAGGAGTGGTATCAGTGGTAATAAAAAATATTTGAGAAAATCATCTATTAGTAGATATTACCAGAATATAGATTACAAGAATAATATCAGTACTGTAGTTTTTCAAAATACAGAATTTTTAGAATTAATTTTAGTCCAGATAAAATTGTATTACTCACTAATAGAATTATTGAAAAAATTGGAGGAACTTTGGCAGTTGTGCTGGTTATAAACTGTGAATTTCTAATATTGTAAAGTGAATTGTCATTTCCAATTGCAAAATTTGTTTCAAAAGCAGTTAATCAACTTAATGTAACTAGATTCTATTTAGATAATGATAAATAAGGAAATCAGATATAGAGCTTTCATAACAATATTATCTGAAAGTTCTTAATGCTTACATTTTTGTTACCTATTTATGTTTAGGTGGATACAAGAGGCAGAGACAACCCCCATTCCCACCCCCACCCCCAAAGTTCTTCTAAATATTGTTTGTGCAGTAAAATTCTCTTAAGATAGGAAGAATATATGCATTAAAAATAAGTTCGTAGGCCACATATGCACTGTTAAATAAAATACTCTCAGAAAGAAAATGTGTACAAAATAGACATAACAGTTCTTGACAAGCAAAGCTTTTATTAATTTGCATCTCTTTAACCAGAGTTTGACTAATTTTTCAGGGCACGGTAATAATGGCAAAGTATTCAACTATGACATGGAAGCTTATGTAGACTTATTTTGTTCGGTAACATTCAGAAGATACATTTTGCATACCTTGAAGCACATATCATTAAGCAATAAATACCGATTTAATTTTTTATGGTTTTATCTTGCAGATCTGCAGTTGTTTTGCATGTTGAATAGAATGCTAATTTATATGAGGAGAGCTTTGTAAATTAGCCTGCTTTAAGAACAGCCTTAGGAAACTTCCTTTGAAAAGGTTTTTCCCTGAGAGATAATGTGAAGTGTTGAATACTTCCAATTCTGTTTTCAATGCACAGTTCATTACGACATGAACATGGGAGAAGTGAATTTCTTAAATCGACTGTATGAGAGAAATTTTAATGAGAATTAGCTTTTTGGAATGAGAAAATATTTGTTATTGAAAAGATCTTCCATGATGTAAGTTAGGTCTCCAATCATGAGCTTCACCCCCATATTTCCATAAACAAAATGCATTGTTAATTAAACACTTTGATTTCACTACAGAGAGATTTCCTTATTAACATATACCAGAGAAATCAGATAGTTATGCCTATGAAAAAAGTAATTGGAACACTTAAACATTGCCACAAGTGATTTCCTTTTTTCTTAAGTTCCTGGTTTCCAGGGAGTTCTGTTCATTCAGTAGGTCTGTATACAGAACTTGGACTTTTTTCCTTTGGACTATTTTTATAAGGTAGATAGATGGATAGCTATGCCACAGCATGCATAAATTGCACATTTTGCTTGACTTCCTTTGTAAAATACATATTTAATTTGAGAAATGTAATTTATGCCAAAAAATTTAACTTGCAATTTTGCCACTGAATAGGTTGATTTAGCACAAAATGCAAAGTCTTGGGGGGGAAGGAAAACATTTCATCTATGTAGTTGAAAAAATGTTGCAATACTGGTCTGTCAGTAACCCTAAAGCTGTATTGTAAGAAATTGGTGTAAATTAATTGTTTTAAAGAGTGGGAAGGGATTGTGAAAATCTCAGACTTCTTCTCCCTCCCCAGGCAGTTTTTTTTCTTTTTTTCTTTTTTTTTTTTAATTTAGTAATACGCTGCTACATATTTGGAGGTTCTAGTGTTTGTAGGTCACTGAACAGACATTGAAATCTGATTTATATTGTATACCTGTAACATAGAAAGAAAAAGTATTTATATATTTTCTGTAAGAATATTTCATTGAGCTGTGTATAATTTAAACAAAGAGGTTTGTTCCCAAATGGTTTTGCCCACCTTGATTTTTTTTTTGGTGGTTTTTGTATAGTGTGTACAGTTTATGTCTCTGGGCATTAAAAGCCTCCTGAAGCGTAATCTTATCAAAGGGATATGTTGTTAATAAAATGTACTTAAAATTCTTGGAAGTGGTACTGTTTTCTTTACTTGAAATTTAAGAAATTGAAATGGCTCTAGGTATGACTTAGAAGAATAGAATTGGATTATAATGCTTCTAAAACAGTGACTACCAGGCAAAATTATTTCTTACAAGTTACAGATTGAGACCCAGGTCAATTAACATCAATAATATGTAGTTTGAACATATAGCATTTTTCCCCTAAAAGAGCTTTTTTTGGTAATATTTTTGCAAAAAACTCAGTCTTCCCCAAGTATCTATTATCATAGGGCATGGGAGCTCCAGGAAATCCACCTTTTAGATGGAACAATACTCTCTTTTAAATGGAAATTACACCAAAAAGCAAGTGATATGCCTAGTGCTTCTTGTGGAAAATGGTATTAATGGTATCATTTCTCTTGCATTCTTAGTTCCTTTCATGAAAATATTAGAAGAAAAATTGCCTGGAAGTCAATTCATTTTGATCAATAAAATATCACAGTGTTATTTGTTAAGGTTAGTTATGATAATTTTATAGTACAAGTCTATACAAAAAAAATTTTGAAATAGAAAAATTTGCTTTGTGATACATGTGAATAGCTTAATTTAACACAATGAGTTTGGGGAAGGGGGGAGGGTTGTGATTTAACATTTATAGATATGTTCTAGTACTGGCTTGTTACCTTAGAATGTGTGTGTGTGTGTGTGTGTGTGTGTATGAGAAAAGTTCATTACGAGAAAAGTTCACCATTAATCAAACTTACATGGATCAAATAATTTTTATATTGAATTCCAGCATAAAGTTGAAAGTGTGTTGCAATTAAGGTTCCAGCTTGTATGAAAAAGCACTTGCTGTAGCTAGCCTTTTGAAAATTATATATTTAAAAGGAGGAAAGGGTAGTTTATAAGAGGAAATAGTGTAGTAATGTTATTTTGCTATGAGACATGAAATCCTATAGGCTCTGAAAAATTGAAGTTGATCATTCAAAGGGAAAATCTTATACTGGATGTCAGCAGGCTGCAATACAACACAAGTAATTTATGCAAGAAAAACAAAATTCACACAAGAGCAAGAGATTACCAATGGACAAACAGCCCATGTCCTCCATTGTTAGGTTCTAGATGTCAAGAGATCACAAGCAAGTCTATCGTGTTAGACTCCCCATCCTTGCCCATGATGACTTTATGGAAAAACATGAAAGGGTCAGAGGATGTGCAGGCATGAATAGATTGCCATCTATAAGTAATGCCCACCTTAACATCATGAGTAGTGTAGTTAGCAAAAACTGGCTTTGGAGTGAGATGTATTCTAATCCTGGTTGTGTACCAGCCTAGCTATTATACGTTGAGCAAAGGACAGAACTTGCCAGACTTGGTTTCCTCATCAGTAGAATGATGAGATTGAACTGATATGTCCTTAGCATCTCAAAAGTTCTGTGAATCTATAAATTGGTACACTAAATAAATATATTGAAAATGTATTGAAATTTAAAATATTGTTTAAAAAAGAAACCAAACTTATTTTCCCTAAGGTTTAGGGCAGGGAGAGATGTCCTGTTTTGCCTAAGCTTTAAAACTCAGGTTATCTTTATCCTTGTGTTTATTACCTTGTTTCAATTTAAAAGCAATGAATAGTTCCTTATCTTCTTCTTTTCCTTTCTGTTATTCTCCTTTTGCCTCTTTATCACTTATGATCCATCAACCTTTTTTCCTCTCATTCTAGTCTTCCTTTTCTAATCTTTACTCTTGTCTTAGCTGAGCTTATACTGTTAAAGGGCTTATCCCCCAAATTTTGTTCCACCAGCCTTTCTCTTTCAAACCCCCAGGAAATCATGGGAAATAGACCTTTGTAGCTGCCACAGTGTGAAAAGGATTGTGAAAGCCCTTGGTTATGAAACTTGGGACATTTTCAGGAGATGGCAATCCCAGTGGAAGGAAGAATCAGGAAAATTTTTTTTTGGCAGGGCAATTGGAGTTAAGTGACTTGCCCATGGTCACACAGCTAGTACATGTGTCAAGCATCTAAGGTCAGATTTGAACTTGGGTCCTCCTGACCCCAGGGCCGGTGCTCTACTCAGTTTGCCACCTAGCTGCCCCAGGAAAACTCAATGTGTAATAATGGGAAAGTTACTTGATACGGTGTTAAGGTGAAACATTTTGTTACAGCTTAAATTATGAGTATAAGACTTTGAAGTAACATTTACCTTTGAGATATTATAAGGTCATGTTAAGAAGTGATGCTATCCACAAATCAGTCATTGCTATTAAACACATGTGTAGATTGATGTTTAAGTAATTCATAAAGCGACAAACTTCCATTTCAATGAAGAAACACAAATACCAGGCAATACCTTGGCGCTGCAAACCCAAAAGACTTCTGTGAGCGATAGATGACTTTAAATAATTCCTTCCATACCTTTATGTTCTTTGCAGATGCCTAACCCACCTTTCCCTGAAGAAAGCTCTCTGTGCCTAGGGGACACAGTCTAAGCAGAAGATAATTCCCTACATTATATGTGCCTGAAATGCCATATTGAACAGGAGAAAGAGCTGACAGGTACTTTTCATATAAGACTCGGTTATTGCCCTCTCGGAGGACACACTGAGCAAAAGGGAACAACCAGCTAGTCCTTACTCACAGAGGAGAACGCAGGAAAAGCTCATCATGTTTTCTCTGTCATTTCGACGCTGCTATATCATGAGGCAGGAAGGCTTGAGTATTTTAGGTTTGGAAGGAATGATAGCCACAAAACTTAGGAAACTTGAAAGTCAAATATTCAACCAAATATTTATTACAATACTGTGTGCAAGGTACTAGACATAAGATAAAAAATGAAATTGTCTCTGCTTACGAGGAGTGATTTCAAAACATACATATGAGAAAGTACAAGTTAATCTGAGAAAGGAGGGAACCCTAACTAGTAATTTTAGGAGACCAAGAAAAGCTAATAAGAGGTAGCACCAGAGTTGAACCTTAAGGAAAGGTAAAATAGGAGAGCCAAGCCAAGGAAGAAAAGGAGGAACAGTCAAGTACCCTTCTACAAACTTTGCCATACATCTAAAAAATGCACCAGGTTGAATCTTGATGGATAAATTGAGAAAAAGTCACAGTCCAGGTCAGCATAGCGAGAAAGAAACAGAGGCCTGGGGACAGGTTGGGTAGGAACAAGTGGAGCACAGAGCACTCCAGCACTCAGGAGGAGGCCGTGTACCAGGGCGAGAGATGTTAGAACTCAATTGGACCATCGTGACGTTGCCAACTGGTAGCTTTGTCACCTGTGACCCACTTCCGGGTCACAGATGTAGAATGTAGTGAAAAGGGACCTGTGCTCTGTTATGGAGGCCCTGGGCAGTGTATGGAGAAATTTCAGAAGCCAGCAGTACCAGTTGTATGGTTTGGACCTATGGCACAAAGTAGGATTTTACCTCCAGTGTCCAATCCAGCCTGCAGAAAAATAACAGCAAAAATCCTAGACCAAAGGGAAGCCTACAATTCTGCTGCTCTGAGTTGAGAGCTTTCCAGCCAGCATTAATAGGGGCAGTCTAGAAATTTACTTTTGCACAGACACAAACCCTGGTCAGAAACTTGTGGAGCTCAGATCAAGGGGTTAGCAATCAGACATCACCTGTAATCAGGCCATTTGGGGAGCACTGAAAGCCTGCTGGTCACTAGCTGTCCCTGAGATCCTGAAATAACAACGCTCAGTACTTCAAGAAAGGAACAGGACTGGCTTCCCTCCAGAAGTGTGGCAAAGCTGAGCCATAACATGAAGTCTGAAGTCCGGAAGAAGGGGACAACAGAAAAAGAATCCCACTATAGCTATTTGTGGTAACAGGTACTCAAGACAAACCCAGAAGACAAACTCCAGCGCATTCTTAAGTAGTGCCTCACAGAAAAATACGGCTCAGGCACAAACTCAACTAGAGTTCTTGGAAAAGATAAAGCAAGAGTTTTTTAAGAAGAATTTTTAAAAATCTTTATAAATGAAATGAAAATGGTTAAGGAAAAACTTGGGGGGAAACGAGAACTATGGAAGAAAAAGTTGGAAAGAGAATTGATAGCTTGGCACAAGAGGTACGAAACCTTTCCCAACAAACTCCCTGAAAATTCAAATGGAACAAATAGAAGCTAGAGACTTCATGAGGCAACAAGAAATACTAAAACAAAGCCAAAAGGCAAAAAAGAGAAGAAAATATAAGGTATCTCATAGCAAAAACTGACCTAGAAAGCAGATCAATGAGAAAAAAAATTAAGAATCATTGGATTATCAATGCCATGACCAAAGAGCCTAGACATTCTATTTCAAGAATCTTAATCTCCAGATCTCTTAAAACCAGAGGGCAAAATACAGGGTGTCCCTAAAGTCTGGACACAGGCAAAAATGCATATTTTCAAGAAATGAATGAAATTTTCAACAACATTAACAGACCCTAGCCCCCTTGATTTCTTTTTCTGGGGTATGCTAAAAGGAGAAGGTGTACTCAACGAAAATCACAGATGCAATGCACTTGATTGAACACATAAAGAGTGAATGTGCTAAAATTGATGGCAATGTGGAGTTATTGCATCGAGTTCACATGAATCTTGCAAAGCACATCAACCTTTGCATCACAAATGATGGAAGTTATATTGAAGATGTTATTTGTTAATATTCCAATTAAATAAAAATTTTATTGATTTCATTTCTTGAAAATGCGCATTTTTGCCTATGTGTCCAGAGTTTAGGAACACTCTGTAGAAATAAATAGAATCCACCTTTCTCCTGAAAGAAACCTCAAAAATGAAAACATCCAGGAGACATCATAGGCAAAACCCAGAGCTTCCACGTCAAAGAAAAAAAATACTGGAAGCAGCTAGGAAGAAATAATTCAAGTACTAAGAAGTCATAGTATCACACATTATTTAGCAGTAACTATTACAAAGAAGTGGAGAACTTGGAACACAATATTTCAGAAGAAAGAGGATATAGGCTTACAATCGAGAGTAACTTAACTAGCAAAACCGAGTGCAATTTTACAGATCTTTCTAACAGATCTTTGATGAAATAGAGGACGTCCAAGCATTCCTGATGAGAAACATAAAAAGGTGAACATGAACAAACAATGATAAAGGACTAAACAACGATACTCCTTACAGTCAGATATGAGGAAATAATACATGACTGTCCTCTATGAGCCCTAAAGGAAGTCCAATTAGACAAGGCCTGGGAGGGGTTCTCTTAAGTCTTGAGGATATTAAAGAAAAGACTGGAAAGAGGGGAAGGAAATACAAGGCAAATTACCTCATGTAATGAGGGCACACTAGTAGGCTTCCATACTAACAAGAAGGAGGGGGTGAGGGGAGCAGCTGACATGAACACTTTTATCTGAACTGGGCAAAAGAAAGAAGAATATATACACAGTTGGGTACAGAAACACATTTCACTCAATGAGGCAATAGGAGAGAAAGAATAGACTAAGGGAATGATGACAAATTCTAAGGATATACAGAAGTAGTTAATAGTTCTTAGGTGGCAAAAATGGGAATCCGAGTAAGCGTCCATAGTTTGGGTAAAGGATGAGCAAGTTATGATCTATAAATATGACTGTACTATTGTGCTAAACTTTTATCAAAGTAATGACCGACCAATATTTCAGGGGACTAATGATGAAACATGCTGTGTACCTCCTGATAGATGAAGGATTCAGAATGAAGGATAAGACAAACATCTTTATATCACCAATGTGGAAATTTGTTATGATTGACTATACATATTTGTAGTGAGTTTTGGTGGTTTTTTTTTTAATATTTCATTGGAGGTAGAGGGGTTGCTGGGTTGGGGAGGGGAGCAGGATAGTGGGTTTAAGGTAGATCTTGGCTGATTAAAGCTATATGCGTATGCGTATATATGTGTGTGTGTGTATATATATACATAATGTATAGATATAGATATATAGATGTATACATGTGTATATCTAAAGAAATCTTGGGAACTCTGATCACAATGACCAGCCACAACTCCTGAGGACCTGTGCTGAAAAATGTTGCCCACCTCCTGATAAAGGAGTGATGAACTCAAGGCTACAGGCATTTTTTAGACACGGGTGGTGAGAAATTTCTGTTTTGCTTGACTATCCATGTTTGTAACAGGAGTTTGAGGGTTTTGGAGGGCTTTCTCGGGGGAGGGGAAAGTGGGAGAGAGAGAAGACCGATCTTTGTTTGAAAATAAAAGTTTATTTTAAAAAATAGCTAAGGTAGAGGTGAGGAGGGTATACATTCCATGAAGGGGGCAGATATATGGAGGCAAGAGGTGGATTTTGGCTTGGAACAGAAACTATTAAGGTGAGTGAAGGGAAATGTCCATTAAAATAAGCTAGAATTGGCTAGAAGAGGGCTTTAAGTATTAAACTGGAGTTGATGTTTTATCCTAGCAACAACTGGGGAGACAATGAAGATTTTTTGAGGAAAGGAGTGACACAATTAGACCTGTACCTTACAAATATTATCCTGGCAACAGGGAGAAAGATGGATTCAGGAGAACAGAAATTCCAAACAGGGAAACCAATTAGGAGGTTATAACAATTGTCCAGATGAGGTTATAAGGGCCTGAAATAGGAACTTGGTTAATGAAGTGAAGGGGATGAATGTGAGAGATGAAGTGGAGTTTGAATGTAATGGGCTGAGCTAATGATCAGCTCATTAAAAATACCTCCACTTTTATGTGTCACTTTTGCAATATATGTTTTTAATATTCTTAAATTAACACCTAAAGTTTATTGCACTAAACCTGGTATTTTACATTTCTTTTTGAGGGTACTAAAATTAACCAGTGTTGTTTCTTTTTTATTTAACACTCCACCATAAACAGAATAAGGGGGATTTTTGGAAGTGATATTCTTGATGGAAAAAGAACAGCTACTGATGGTAAATGGGATTTTTAAGGAAAAAAGAAAAAAATCTCAGAGTAGAAAAAAACAAAACCAAGTCACTGAAGAAAAGTGGAAGGGCCTCCAGTGGTAGAAAGTATCAGTGCATTGTCTTGGAGCTTGTTACAGTCACTTTAGTTTTCACTCCCTTCAGGTACACATGCACCTACGTCATCATCTCCAAATCACTTCAAAATACGTTCTAAAACATCAATCCCAAGATCCCACAGAATCTGTTCCCATTACCCAGCCAGAATAAATGACCACCAACAACTTGTATTTGTTGAAATGTATCACCTGGAGACTCATTTTACAAAATGAGCATCCAAGTATAATCCTTTTGTCTCTAAAGTACGAAGTGTGGAAGCAGGACTCACTCACTGGGAACAGTTTCTCTCAGAAATGCAGCTGGAAGATCCCGAGATAGCAGCCTTGGAAGCTACCTTTTAAAAAAATTGAGAAAAAGATAAAGTGCCTATCAGAAAACGAGTTTTATTATGAAAAGGCAGAGTAGTAAATAAGCTCCCTTGGGCACAGTTTCTAAGGTCAGCCTTTTTTTTTTTCCCAAGGAAAGCAGAAGAATGTGCAAAATGTTCTTCTAGCCATGAAACCCAACAGGATTTCCATGAACCTCTTTATACATTCAATCCCAGGCCTCTTGTGCCTGAGGGATGGTACCAGATGTGCTACAAACATTGTATCTTCAACTTACAAGCACTGAGGATATGGAACTCAGTATGAAGGTATGAAACTTGGATATTGGTTAGCACGGATTTTCAAGTTGGTCTAAAGAGGTGACTGAGATGGGTCTGTCACCTTCTGGTGGAAGGGACAGAGCCACACCTGTAGGCATCACCATTTGCATTTTATACTCCGAGCAGTGTGCTGGCTCAGGAAGATTAGGTGAAGAACTGCCTTTGTCTCCAGACATGGTTGGGGCCAACTGGGATACATAATTCAAACTGGCTTCTTCTTCAGCAGGAATATTGCCCGATGATTCAATGTAGTCCTTTTCTACCTTTAGTAAATGCTCAGAAGGCTCCAAAGACCTAATTGGGTCAGTGGGCATCATCTGATTTTGGCTACAAGAACCAGAGTCAGATGCTGCTTCACGATAAGTGAAGTTCTCAAAACAGATGCAAGCTTGAGAATCCAAGGCATTTTTTCCTGTTGGAAGGAGGTAGAGATAGGCAGGTGTGGTGATCTCATTCCCCACAAGTAATGTCCTTGATCCCTGTGTTTTAGTTATTTCTGGCTTGTTCACGACTTCAATGGTGTCAGGAATACAGTCACTAGTATTCAGTATGGCCTGGTGAATATTGCCCTAGAAAATAATCAACAAAATAATTGCTAACGCAGGCAAATGTATAAAGTTCAGAAAATAACCTGTTTTTAAACGTTTCCCATCCTAATAACTGAGATCATGCTTCATTGTTTTATCCTGATCATAGCAGCTAACTGAAGGTGATGGTTTAAAAGCAAGATTCAAACTACTTTTAACCTATTCACTTTAATTTTCCTGTTTGAGAGTAAAGATGAACAATTCCTTTTCACCCTCTTAATGTTTGTCCCCCTCAGAAGCCTATTTTTTCCTATTTTCCTTCACAAGTCCAAGGAAAACACTGTCATCATAAGCCTGATCCAATAGTACCTAATTTTGGGTCCTTTACAGCTGTAGATTTATGATCTTATATAACCTATGCAATATTGTTTAAATTAATTTTTTCAATCCAGGAAAATCTGCCTTCTCCCTCTCTTTCCCTTGAGAAAGTAAGAAAAACAAAACCCCTATTATAAACATATAGTAGTAAAGTAAAATAAATTCCTGCATTAGTCATGTTAAATATATGTGTGTATGTATATATACCTGCATATTCATAAATGTAGGCATGCATGAATAAATTATACACCAGAGTGAAAATGTATACTATGTGTATATGCAGCACATATATACACATATATGTATGTACATATATGCACTCTGACTTATCACCTCTCTGTCAGGAGATGGGTAGTGTGTTTCATCATAAGTCCTCTGAAATGGTTGTTAGTCCTTCAGTTGATCAGAGCTACTAAGTTTTTCAAAGCTGTCTTTATCATACTGTTGTTTCTGTTTACCTAAATAAATTGTTCTCCTGGTTCTTACTTCATTATGTATCAATTCATAAAAGTCTTCCCAAGTTTCTCTGAAACTATCACAATAGTAGTCCATCACATCTATATAACACCGTTTGTTCAGCCATTCCCCAAGTAATGGGTGATCACCTCAGTTTCCAAATTTTTGCCACCACAAAAAGAGCTGCTATAAATATTTTGGTACATAGAGAGCTTGTTTTGTTTTGATCTCTTTGGGGTATAGACTTAGTACTAGTATTGCTGAGTCAAAGTATTTGCACAGTTTAATAGCTTTGGGGGCATAGTTACAAATTGTTTTCCATAGTGACTGAATAACTCCACAATTCCACCAGTAGTGCATTAATGTACCTCCTTTCCCATACTCCCTTAAGATTTGTCATTTTCCTTTTTTTTTTCTTTTGGTCAACTCTGCCAGTCTGATTAGTGTAAGGTAGAACCTCAGAGTTGTTTTACTTTGTATTTCTCTAATTATTTGTGATTTAGAGCATTTTAAAAGTATGATTATTAATAGCTTTCATTTCTTTCTCTGAAAACTGCCTATTTGTATTCCTTGACCACTTATCAGCTGGGGAATAGATCTCATTCTCATAAATTTGAATCAGTTTCCTACAGATCTCAGAAATGAAACCTTTATCAGAAAAACTTGCTGCAAATTTTTTCCCCCATTTATTAGTTTCTTTTCTAATTTTGCTTGCATTGGTTTTGTTTGGGAAAAACCCTTTAAATTTTATGTAATTAAAATTATCCATTTTACCTTCTTTGATCCTCTCTAGCTCTTGTTTGGTCATAAATTCTTCCTACTATCCGTAGATAGGTCTGATAGTTAATTTCCTTGATCTGTAAATTGTCTTTGATATCACCCTTGATGTCTATATCACGTCCCCATTTGGAGCTTACCTTGGTATACAGTATGAGATGTTGACCTATAAGGAACTTGTTTCTGCCAATCTGCTTCCCAGTTTTCCCAACAGTTTTTGTTAAATAGGGAGGTCTTACTCCAAAAGCTAATCTTTGGTTTTATCAAACACTAGGCTGTTGTGCTCATTTGTTTCTGTGTATCATGTACCGAAACTACTCCACCGATCTCCCTATTTCTTGACCTATATCAAATTATTTTGATGATTACTATTTTGCAGTACAGTTTGAGATCTGTTATTGCTAGGCCCCCTTCCTCCACATTCACCATATAGTACTTTTTCACTGTTTCTTACCTTAAATTTCATCAGTGACAGGACACTGCTCTTATAAGGGTCTGGAATATCAGGGAAGCACTTCTCCTTCACCCTAGGACAACAACAAAAGTGGCATTAAATGATCAATATATCAAAACATTTCTATGCAAAATAATTTTAAACAGAAAAGTTGCCTTTTTCTCTTTATTCATGTGCACTAAAAATAGTATAAAAAACTTAATTGAATAGTGCTTTTTTCTCTCTTCCTTCCTCTGGTTTTTTCCTCCTAACAAATTCAGTGATTTTCAACTGAATTCCAACTGACTTTTTCTAGTTTTAATAAGTCATATCTCTGTCTCTCTTAATAGGAAGGCTTTATAACACTTACCACTGAATTTTCAAGTTCAACCCAATGATGAGTAGCAGAGAAAAGAAGGCCATTGGAAGTATTATAGTCATCATTAAACTGGCTGAAGGAAGAAAAATAATTTTGAAATGAATAACTTTTGTTTCTGCCATAAGCTCAATATTAAAAATAAATCTGCATATGGAAAACTAGTTATTAATCCTCAGCTTTTACCCATCACAAAAATTTAATTTTTGCTTTCCAATATTTCCATTATCAGTATTGATGTTCTTTACACATTCCCTTTAAAAAAAACTAACAGCTTATCCGATAGATAAGGGGTCAAAGGATATGAACAATATTTTATATACAGATATGATATATCTATATACATAATATATATTATATAGTATAATATACAATACAAACATAATATAATGTGTATATATACATATATATGCACACACATATAAAACCTCAACAACTACATTTTTAAAAAAAGTTCCAAATTGTTAATGATAAGAGAAATGGAAATTAAATAGTCCCTTAATAGGGGCTTGAATAGGGTTGAAAAGACTACAGAAATATCAGCACATTAATACACTTAGTAAAACTGCAGTTTGGTCCATTTGTTCTAGAAAATAATTTGGAATTATTCTAGAAAAGTTAGTGAGCTATTCATACTCTTTTAACCCAGTTATCAGACTGGTGAACAGGTTCCCCAAAGATCAACAATATCCCTTTTCTCCATCCATTTTCTGATTCGATTTGCCAGACTCTAGATAAGTGGTTTTTTTCTGATGTCATTAGCAACTTGCATGAAGAATTTTTAAAATGCATTTCTGTGCCTGTTTTACCATCTCTTAATTCCCTCTACCTAATCTGTCCCCCACCTCTATCCCCCTCTTCTATGCATAAAAGAAATTCTACACACACACACACACACACACACACACACACACACACACACACACCACCTTCTCCACACCACCCTCTCCATCTATACGACCATATATTCTCCTGCTGAGATCCTTCTCTTCTTTCAAGGCCCAGTGTATATACCACCTTCCTCTGTGAAGCTTTCTGTGATCTGTTCTTCTATCTCTCGACACACTTTGATCTCCCTTATACACTCTACCTCCAATTATATTTGAATACATGTTGGATTCCCCTTCTAGATTATAAATTCTTTAAGGTGGAGGATTATATAATTTTTCATCTTTGTATTCCCATTGACTTGTACATAGTGTCTAGAAATGTTTGCCGAATGAATGGTGGAATGTTAAATGGAAATTAAATTCAATGAACAATTAGGCTTCTAACCCAGTTCAAGACACTATGCTTAGAGGTAGGGATACAAAAACAAGAATACAAAATCCACAAAGGAGTTTCTGCCCCGAAGGAGTTTATATTAGAAAAAGGAGGAGGTGGAGAAAGAGGAAGAAGAGAAAGTAGAGGAAGAGGAGAAGGAGGAGGTGGTGGAGGAGGAGGAAGAGGAAGGGAGGGGGGAGAAAATGGGGCTGAATAAGGAGGAGGAATAACACATACACAAACAAATATGATTCAAGGGAAAGAACTGATGGAGGCAAAGGAGAAATCCATACTGAGTAACGAGGAGTACTTGGAGGAAGGAGAGTCCCTTCTTTGTTAGGGTTTTGATTTTTCTAACTCACTGTTTTCATGGGTTCCTGTTGTGACCTTTATAATGCCACCAGGGCTGTCTCCACCACCCGTGTATGCTTTGACTTCAAATATGTATGTTGAATTTGGCTGCAGCTTTTTCACATTGAAAGTCTTTTGTTTTGTATCTGGAATTGTATATATACAGCCATCTATATTATGTAGAAAAAGAAAAGAAAATCGTCAGTTCACTAAAAGCATAGGAGAAAACAGAAGACATTGATAAAAAATTATTTTGTCAAAATGCACAGGAGATGAGAGTTAACTTGTACATTGTTTATCATGAATTGAATGAACCGGGCGGCTAACAATCTCACAAATGTCTCAGAACTTTTTCGTTTTCAAAACCTCTATTTCCCTTAGCTTTTTCCTAAAAGCCAATCTTCCGTCTTCCCCCTCCTGACTCCCCATCGCAGGTCAGATTTTTTGTTATCATTTGAGACAAAGGATATGTCACACACACACACACACACACAGAGGAGCATTTGGCAGACTCAGAAGTTTTGCATATAGAGGAGAAGGGAAGGGAATAAGCATTTATATAGTGCCTACTATGTGACAAGCACCATGTTCAGTCATTTTTAAGTCCTGTCTGACTCTTCATATCCCCATGTGGAGTTTTCTTAGCAGAGATACTGCCAGAGTACTTGCCATTTCCTTCTCCAGTTCATTTTACAGATGAAGAAGCTGAGTTACAGATGAGCAAACAGTGTTAGGTGACTTGCCCAGGGTCACACAGCTAGCAAGTGTCTGCATTTGAGTCCTCCTGACTCCAGGCTCAGCACGCTATCCACTGCATAGCTTAGCTGCCCCACTGTGTTAAATGCTTTTTACAAATATCTCATTTGATCTTCATAACACCCTTCCTAGTTAGGTGCTATTATTATCCCACGAAAAAAAGAATGAGTTAGGAACCCCTAGGGCTAGGCTGGTGCCCAATGTGATTCTGGGAATAGGAAGGAATCTGAAGAGCTAAAGTGGTATTTGCCTCAGACGTGCGCTTTTATCACAGAATTCTGGATGTTTCCACACAAGGTAGTGCCAGGGATTTGTATACGTTCCCTCTTCACTTCCCCATTAATAAGGCCAGCACCATTCCTCCTTTGATCGGCTCGAGTGAGGAGGTAAGGTTCTTTTACCATTGGTACACTATTTGTGTGCATACGAAAGTAATGCACAAGTGGTTCTAAAAGCAGAACTAGTTGTTTTTTAATGAATTAAACATCCCCAATGCAATTTTGTTTATACTATAATTTGCTTAGTGGGTCATTTTCTTTTTCTGTCCTTTGTATTTTTTTTCAATTAGCAAGCATTCATTATCTCCCTCACCCCAATTAAGAGGGGAAAAAAAAAACCTTTGTAACAAATATGCATCGTTAAGCAAGAAAAACTTCCTATATCCAAAAATTGATGTTTCATTCTGCAGCTTGAATCTAACGTCTCTTTGTCACCAGGGTCTCTGAAATCATGGTTAGAGCAGGTGGTGGTAAAGAACTGAAAATTTAGTGCCCCCAAGTTGGGTTACAGCTGAACAAAGTATGGTACTGGAATGTTATTGCATGGGAGAAATGATGACGAGGGATGGTTTCAAAGAAATGTGGGAAGACTTGTACAAACTGATACCGAATGAAGCGAGCAGAACTAGGGGAACAACTTACACAGTGTAAAGACAAGCAACTTTGAACATACTTAAGAACTTTGACGATATTACTAAGTCATTTTCCAAGAGAAGGTACAAAGATAAACTTCACCCAGGGCACTATCAAAAGACACATTCTAAATTGATAACTATTTTTCATGTATTTAAAAATGAGGAGATAGCTTTTCCATGTCCAAGTAAATGTTACCTGAAAAAACGTCCTTTTCTGTTTCTGAGTCACAGGAGCCCTCGGCTTCAGGTTTCATGTAAATATGGTACCCTTCAAAGAAGCCATACTGGGGCTCGTCGGTGCAGTTATCCTTCCAAGTCAAGGTCAGCGAAGTCGAAGCCAAATGGTCAACAATCACTTCTGGTTTGCAATCAAGTGCTAGGAAAAGAAGTTAGATTTCTAGAATACTTTCATTCCACTCATCTAACATGAACAAACTTAATGCAATTTTAAACAAAATGAATTAAATAGGTAATGCTTAAATAATACTTTGAATGTTGTTAAATCTTATATATACATATAATATACACATTATATATATATATATACATTATATATATACATATACACACATTCTTTCTTGTGAAGTTGGAGCTCTTTATCCCCACTTTACAGATGAAGAATTAGAGGCTGAGAGAAGTGACGTGACCTGGCCACAGTCTTGCTGCTAGTAAGTATCTGAGTTAGGATTTGAACCCAAGTCTTGCTGATGCTTCTGCTTCAGAATTCTGTGCCCTCTCCCTCAATGTTTCTATAGACAACTAGAAGACCTTGAAGCGCGCAGGCAAGCGCGCGCGCGCGTGTGTGTGTGTGTGTGTGTGTGTGTGTGTGTGTGTGTGTGCATGAACTTATGCCAAACTAAATGAGAGAGAGAGAGGCAGCTGTAGAGTAGAGGACTCCTCAATGGACTTAGAAACAGGCATCAGAGCAAGAAGAGGCTCCTTAGAGACCATCTAGTCCAACCTCGTCATTTTACAGATAGCGAAATGGAGGACCAGCATAATGAAATGATTGCTCTAGGTTACAAAGCAAGTTAGTGAGCTCAAGTCTAGTGTTTTCCCTATGATATCATGTTGTTTTATGGATATGATATGGCTGATAGAGGACATCCAGTGAAGAAAAAGTCAAAGGGAAGGGATGTTCTAGGTGGTGGCAATGGATGTGGAAAGAGCCAGGGCCCTTTCTGTCTGGAGGATGTCTTGGGATGATTGTTGTTGTTCAGTCATGTCCTACTCTTCATGACCCCATTGGGGGTTTTCTTGGCAAATATACTGGAGTGGTTTGCCATTTCCTTCTCCAGCTCACTTTATAGATGAGGAAACTGAGGGAAACAGGGTTAAGTGACCCAGGGTCACACAGCAAGTAAGTGTCTGAGGCTGGATTTGAAGTCAGGTCTTCCTGACTCCAGGCTTGGTGCTCTATCTGCTGCACCACCTAGCTGCCCATAGATGCTATACGATTATCTCCATTTTACAGATGAGGAAACTGAGGCAAATAGAGGGATTTGGGGGGGGGGTAATTTGTCCAGGGTCACACAGCTAGTAAGTGTCTGAGGCAGGTTTTGAATTTAAATCCTCCTGACTTCAGACCCAGGGCTCTATATTCACTGTGCCACCTAGCTACCCTGTGAAATTAATATAGCCACTTAATATTGCTGGGTTACCAGCTGTAAAATATGGACCCAGGACAGTCAGGATCTTACCAGTATAGACTAACGATACTTTAAAAAAATAATCTGATTGGGAGGTTAGGGAAAATGAGACAAAGATGGTTTAGAGGTTGAAATCTTTCATTTCCAGAAGATCCATTCTGAGTATGTTAGTCGCACAAGAAGCTATTATATGTTTCTAACTTACCCATCTCCTGAGTATATCCTGTTTTTTTCTCTAGCAAATAAGCTTCATGCTTTGTAGACAGTCCATAAATTCTAAAGTTATATCTCACTCCAGACTGAAAAGCAGCTGTAGATGCAGAGGGAGATTTGTTAATGATAGCCATAGCATTTTCATTGTTACTGAAAAACATATAGAGATATTTATGTTATTTTCCTTTAGTTTAGGGTATTTTAGCCTAGTTTTGGTAAAGCATTCTGTCTCCATACTCTGTGGTCCATATCTTCCCCTGTCCTTTCTCTAGATTAGCTCCTGAGCCCTCATTACAAAATAAACTGGCTCAGTTTCCAAGTTACTAGCCCTTCCTTCACACTTTTTCCTGGACCAAATGGGTATCTTCCTTAGGTACCTTTTTACATCTGGCTATCTATCACTGGGCACAGATCTCTCTCTGTCCATCTCTGTCCCTCTCGCTCTCTCCTTCTCCCTCTTTTTCTGTTTCTCTCTCTCTCTCTCTCTCTCTCTCTCTCTTTCTCTCTCTCTCTCTCTCTCTCTCTCTCTCTCACACACACACACACACACACACACACACACACACACACACACACTTCCCACTCCCTGAGGGCATAAAGTCATTTTTCTTTTCATCTGTCCTACAAGCCTTTAGAACAAGCTCTGTTTCCAGATGCTGTGTTCATGGAGCTGGAATTGAAGAGTAATTGTGAGAATTAATGTGAAATCAGTCTCAAGCAAGCACAAAGAACTCATAACAAGTAAATGTTACAGAAACATATCTTGCTTTCAACAATAAATGTTCCTAAAATGTTATGTAATGAGATTCCTTTTGAAGTTCAGTCATAGTTAAAATGCATTAAAAGAACTTTCTGTTTAATCCTATGTTGAATTATTTTATAGAACAAATAATCCCTCCCTAATTTATTTTTTTTCTGATTTCTGCCTTTGCTTGGGCTGTTCCCATTGCCTGGAGTAGGGGATGGGGAACCTGCAGCCACATGTGGCCTCAAGGTCAACGGTTCCCCACCACTGACCTGGACTTTTTTCCCTTTTTTCCTACTAATTCTGACTCATCCTTCAAAGACCACTCCAAGAATTCCTCCCTGATTCTTCAGTTAGTAACCACCCCATTCCCTCAACCTCACATAGCATTTTGTTCTTGTAACTCTAATGCACTTAGGAGGTAATACTGTGCATTATAGCTACCTACACTGGTATCTCATCTCCCTACAAGAAGGAAGGAAGGAAGGAAGGAAGGAAGGAAGGAAGGAAGGAAGGAAGGAAGGAAGGAAAGAAGGAAGGAAGGAAGGAAAGGAGGGAGGGAAGAGGGAAAGAAAGAAAAAAAAGTAAGGAAGGAAGAAAGAAAGAAAAGGAAGGAGGGAGGGAATTTAGAGTTATTACAGGGCAATTTTTCAACATCAGATCTACCAGAATCAAACTACAAATACTTGTATATATTAAATAGATCATGCTGACTTGAGGAATTTACAACTTAATATGATTCCCATTCCAAGGAGGCAACTCAAGAAGTTCTGTCTAAAGGAGGACAGTAGAAATACCAGTGCCCACCTTATATCCATATAGATGGACATCACCTTATCATAAAAGAATAAAGTAAATTTTAAATAGTATGCATATATACTATGTTCTACCTGAAGAATCTCAGAATCATCTTCATAGGGCTCTGGAAAAACAAAGTCCAAGATTCAGCCCAGCTGTTCTCAATGAGAGGTCAACTTTCAGGAAAGTGAAAATACATGCATTTTCCCTAAAATAAGATATTGTGAACATCAAACTCTCACCATGCACTTTACCTCAGTGGTTGAAAGCCAAATTAAGGTGCCTGGGAAGCAGCTCAGAAGTTCTAGTCTAATGGGCAGAATGTGGGCAGACTTAGCAAGGGAAGGTACTTCATCTCATCAGGCCTTATTTAACATGACCCTTACCAGATCTGATGATTGCACTGGTGGTATTGGAACTGAATTTCTTCCATTGGAAGTCGCAGATTGCGTACTGGGGATAGTTACACCAATCCACAACATAGCCTTCAGTTTCTGGGTCAGGTTTCCAAGACAGATATATTCCATCCTTTGTGCCATTAACTCTGTCTTCTTTTATGCTTTGCTTGCCTTGAAGAAAACATTACCTCAATTTAATGAACTGTACAATTTCATTCACAACTGTATAATTTCAAATCCAAGTACAAATATTCAATTTGACAAACATTCGGGGCTTACTATGTGCAAAAAACTGAGCCAGGTACTGGAGATACAAAGAAGACTCATCTTTCTGGGTTCAAATCTGGCCTCAGACACTTACTAGCTGTGTGACCCTAAGCAAGCCACTTAACCCTGTTTGCCTCAGTTTCTTCATCTGTAAAATGAGTTGGTGAAGGAAATAGCCAACCATTCCAGTATCTTTGCCAAGAAAACCCCAAATGGGGTCATGAAGAATCAGGCATGACTGAACAATGACAACAAATTTTAGCGCAAGAACAAGGTAAAATGTGATGGGGACAGAGAAGGAAGAAGATGAAGCACTGAAGCCCAGAGAGATAAAGCAATTTGCCTAAAGGGCTCTAGGAACATTTAAAGAGGCAGAGGCATTTCTAATGTAGAACAGGCCCTAGTATATTAGGGTTCTTTGGAACCTAGAGATGTGTGGTGGGCCGGGGTATCAAGAGGGTTATTAATGAGCTCCATAATTTGCGGGTGCTTCTTTCTCTCACCACATAGCTTACTCATGGAGAGTCCAAAGAGGCCTTTAGATATCCCTTATCACTTCTACAACTGCAGATGGAGTTTAGAAAAGAGAAGAGTTTGGGAAAGGAACTGCTGACTCAGAAGGTGCAGTGAAAAGGGTTGTCAATTAAAGGATCTGTGTCTGAATCCCAGCTCTCTCCTTACCATCTGCATGAGAAATGTGAGAAAGGTCATGGTGGACAGAGCTCTGAACCTGGGAGCAGGAGGAGCGGAGTTCAAATTGAGCCTTAAACACTTATTAGCTTTGTGACCCTGGGCAAGTCACACAACCTCTTAGCCTCAGGTTCCTCATCCATAAAATGGGGATAAAAATGGCACTTACCGACCAAGGTCATGGTAAAGGGAAAATGAGACCTCTGTAAAGTGCTTTGCAAGCTTTAAATTGCTATATAAATAATGGTGATGATGATGATGATGATGATTTTGGGAAAAGATCTTCATCTCTGCCTACTAGCTTCCCCGGCTTCTTTGAAGTCCCAACTAAAAACCCATCTTCTAGGAAGCCTCTCTCAACTCTTCTTAACTCTAGTGGCTTCCCTCTTTTAATCATTCCCTATTTATCATGTGTATAGCTTGTTCATACACATTCATTTGCTTGTTGTTGTCTCCCCCATTAGGTCATGCGTTCCCCGAGGACAGGGATTGTCTTTTGCCTCTTGTTGTATCCCCGGCATTTAGCACAGTGCCTGGCACATAGTAGGTGCTTAATAAACATTGACTGACTAACAGACAATCACTTGGCCTCTCTGTAAAAGGGATTGGACAAGATAACTTCTAAAGACCCACATATGGCCCTAAATCTAGAAACCCTCAGGGTCATCTCAGAATGGCAATGGAGGATAGGATGTGGCTTAAAATACAAGAGTGTAGATTTTGGGGGGATGAGAACATAACTGCCTGAGAGATTTGCTGATTTGATTGGGAGGGGCTTCATACTGAAAAGGGAGGGAGTGAAATGCAAAGGTGCAATTACCAAGCCAGGTAAGAAAGGAATGGGAATGACATGGAAAGAAGCATAACCATAGATGTATCTGGTAATTCACAAAAAACAACTAGAAAGAAGGACAGAAATGATATCTGTGTCATCAGATATCTATATGCCATCTCACAGATTAATATATGGGTAATAAAGTGAATTATAGACTGTTGTGTTTTACATATATATGTGTGTGTGTCTATATATATATATGAAGATATACGTCTATATATGAAGATTACATATATATGTATATATATATATATGTACACACACACACACACACACACACACATAGAGAGCTAGAATTTATACAATACCTACTATTTACCAGGCACTGTGCTAAGTGCTTTACAAATGTTATCTCATTTGACTATCACAACAACCCTGTGACTAGCTAGGTGCTCCTAACTCTAACTAACTCCCGGGAATTCATGATCTCTGTTTTATAGTTGAGGAAACTGAGGCAAGCAGCAGTTATGTGACTTGCTCAAGATCATACAGCTAGTAAGCATCTGAGGCTGGATTTAATTGCTTTAAAGCTGCAAGGGACCTCAGAAAACATCTCATCCAACCCCTTAGTGGTAATGTGATGGCCCGCTAGGCACGGAGGGCCTCGGTCATTTGAGCACATGTAATATTTCTTGCAGTCGCTAATCCAAAATGTGAAGGGTTGGTGAGTCTCCTTCTGACTATGAGTGACTGAGGGGCTGGTGTTGTATGATGATGAGAAGTTGTATGGCTTCCCTCCCGAGCTAGAAGGCCTGAGGACAAAGCCTGAATTAATTTCCCATACAAAAGAATCAATAAAACCCTTCTTGGTCTGCTCTTCTGCACTTATCCCTTCCCTGGCAGCTTTCGAGTGAGGAAGATTGCTTATAAGCCACCAGGTGGCTGAATGGCAAGAGGCCCTATTTTCCACTCAGGTGCCATGTGTCCCTGAATGCATGGTGCCTTGGTTTCTTTTATCTCTTTCATGTTTATTATTTCCTGATCATAGGTGAATGAGTATCTGGAGATGGAATGACCCAGCTAACCTTCTGAACTTTGGAAGATTGGAAGAGCCACAAGCCACCCTTAGCAACCAGAGTCAGAAGCTGAGACCACTAGAGTCGGTAGCAGCTGAATCCAGTGAGGAGGCAGTGCTGAGAAGTGACCTGTTTGACCGATCCCAGTAGCAGATTAAGACGTGTCCTGCAAGGAGCTCATCCAGCTGAACAAGGGAATGGCAGCAACACTACACCCGGAAGCAAATTTGGTGGGGACTGTACAAGAACTCCCATGGGCAGGAGTCACAAAGTATATCCCTCTGTCTGTGTCCTCTCCATGTTTGCCTCAGTACCTCTGTGCCTTGAAGTTCAGCCCATTCTTTCCAAGGACCAAGAGTATGCCCCTGGAGTGAGGGATGTTTTTATAACTACAGTCCTGCTATGTCTTTCTCACTAAATTCATTAATTAATATCAACTGGTTAATGAATATTGGAGCAGATAGGATAGGGGCTTGTGACCAATAGTGCTAGAAACCAAACCCCATAGGGATACCAATGGAACTGTGAAGGGATGTAGTAGTTAGCCACTGTCCAGAGAACTAATCCACAAATGTAGGTGGGAGGTGGGGGAGTATGTTCAGAAGGGGTGCTACATTACAGATAAAGAAACTGAAGTATAAGGAAGCATAATATTAATTAAGTTGGGACTTTTTTTTTACTTTACTTTTTTTTAGAATGCTAAATAAGTGTCTTTGAGCTTTACTAGGTGCAAAGCCCCAGGCCCAAACCCCTAATTACTAGGTGCTAAGCAGATGTGGGTGTGAAGCCCTCGGGGTCCTAAGGGGAGTTGCTAAGATCAAAGCCAATAGTATGCACCTAAGTTCTGGTCACTCAGATGACCTTTGATGACTTCCAAAGACTGTATAAAAAGAGAGAACAGAGTTATTTGCTTGAGGCTCTCACTCCTGGAGAAGTGTTGGCATGGGACTCTGGGCAGCCACTCTTAAGAGCCTTCGGCATGTCAACCCAGATGTTGATGGTTTCTTGGTAACTATGAATTGCGATCTGGTCTGTTTATATTGTATATGTTTGTAACTGTTTGTATTTGCTTTGAAGTTCAGGTTGCTAGCTTTTCCTCCTGAACTAAGTGAGTTTATATGCATATGTTGGATTAAAGCAAGACTGTTAACCCCTTAATGTTACTTTCCTTAGTAAAGTAGATCAAAAGAACTGTGCTGGCAGCATTCTTGTGTTTTGGGTTTGTGTTGGTCTTTCACCCCCACAACAGCTGCTAGTCGAATTGTTACAACAGGAGGTCATGTGACGTCCTTACAAGCATCAGAAGTAGGATTTGAATAGAATTTCTGACTCGAAAACCAATCCTCTTCCCACTGTACCACACTTCTTCTTATGAATGGGTGAGACTACGAATTGCTACTCTCTGCCAGTTATTCTGTTTCCCCCCTTCCCATCCAAGCAACTCCTTTAAGATATAATAGTATGTGAGAATTCCACCTCTCAACTCTCCCTCAAAAGGAGGCCACTCCTTATCATGGAACATTTTTCTCCTCCATGACAAGCTAAGCTTTCTATATTTCAAGATTTCTACACTTCTTGGTTCTTCCACTTCTGGTCTCTTATGTCCTGTCCAGTTTGAATTACTTCTGACACTCAAGTGGGATGTGACCCACATGATTGAAATGCAGCCATGAAAGGCTGTTCCCTGTTCAAGATGAATATAAAGATACAGGAAAGATAGTCTCCGATCCTATGTGCTGGTGTGAAGAGCACTAGATTTTGTCAAATCATTTGAGAAAAATAGTTAGAAAGACAATTTGAAGGGTTAGATTTGTTATGCTTGACCCTGAGGACAAACTCAGAAAGGGAAAATTAGGTTATTAACCATAAGATGTGATAAGGTCTTGGGCATAAACTAGGGACATAGAAAGATTAAACACCAGACTTCAGAACTGTGTCAAAAAGATGCCATTAACTCTCTCTGTGCCATGACTTGATGGTAAATTTTGGTTGGCCAAAGTAAGGCTAAAGCTCTGTCTTTTAGGATACATTCAGGCCATCCATGTCCACTCTTCTCCCTGCTCTACTCCTGCCCCTCTGGATTTTTCTCTAAACCTATAGCCTTTATCTCCTGGTGAGGCCTCTTCTCCTATGGACCCCTCCTCTGACTGATGAGTTTTTTCTTGCCCAGGATCATCATTTCAGGAGGCATCTAGGCGAGCCATGCTTGCTTCTTCTTCATGTTCACTACTGACCTTCTGCACTTTTCCACCTTTCCCTTGTATGTGTATGCTCCCCCTCCCAGATCCCTTTTATGTATTGTCTTCCTTCACTATGTTATAAATTTCTTGAAAGCAAGGTCTTTTTTTTTGCTTGTATTTGTAAGATGTGCTAAGGCACAGTGCCTGGAACACAGTAAACACCTAATAAATGCTTAATCTATCTATCTCTATTGTCATCTATCAAGAAGTGAAGAAAAGATGATACTTCTTTTCCACCTGGTGTTGCTGAGAAGAAAAGTATTCTGCCAAAGGCACAGAATTGCAGAGGATTTTGCCAGTCTTAGGGTAAGAGTCACTACCTTTCCCCAAAAGAACATAACACTACTGCAGCAAAAGGCATCAGCTAAGCCTGAGGCTGGAAGTGGCAGACACTACAGCTGCTATTAAGGAACAGCCAAGATATAGAATACCAGAGAAGTAGCCCAGTGCATCAACTTGTCTATGTGAGAAATGAGATTTAATTCCAGCTCAACAGTGGAAGTATCTGTTTCATGCAGAAGCCACATCCATTGAGGAACTTTTATGGACAGTTCCCAAGATACAAAAAAGTCTACAGTTCCATAGATTTAAATTACCCTGGCTAGATATATTTCCTACATGTGTGCTTTACTACTCTAGTGCTTGTAATGTGTGCCCATTCTCCCCAAGGACACTAACTGCATTGATAACAGAATGTGATTGAGGTTTATGGGCAGAAGGTTGTATAAATATTATGTCTTTGCATTTTCAGTAACTGTTTTAATAAAGGTTAGTGATTATTTGTGACTAATTTTTTTTAAAACAGGAAATATACCACTGAGAGCTTGAGCTTTGTAGATATAGTTCCCCACAAGGATCCTGAGGGTAGTGATTTGTAGCCTTATCTCTCCCATCCCAACCTTGATCCGCATGCTTGAGGGAGGTTGAGAGAGAGTAGGTGATGGAGGGTGGAGGAGGGCTGACAGTAAGCATGAGAGGTGCTACATAATGTATCTCAACCCCTTACTAAAGTGAAAGTTCTTTGAGGGAGGGGCGGAGCCAAGATGGCAGCTGAAAAGCAGGGACTAGCGTGAGCTCCCTGTCAAGTCCCTCCAAAAATGTATAAAAAATGGCTCTTAACCAATTCTAGAACTGCAGAACCCACAAAATAGTGAAGGGAAGCAGGACTCTAGCCCAGGACAGCCTGGATGGTCTCTGGGTAAGGTCTATCCCGCACGGAGCTGGGAGTGGAGCTGAGCAGAGCCCAGCGTGGGCGGCACAGACCAACCAGACCAGGAGCCAGGCGGAGTGTGCCCTAGCGCCCTGAATCAGTGAGCTGCAGCAGTTACCAGACTTCTCAACCCACAAACACCGAAGACAACAGAGAAGGTTAGTGGGAAAAGCTGAGGGGAGTAGAAGGAGTTTGCAGACCGCCCCTGGGACAGCAGAGGTGGGGCAGCTACAGAACTATAGTTGCAGTTGCTTCTGGCCCAAGGCCCAACTGGTGGGAGGAATTAAGTGGCAGATCAGAGCAGGAGTGAAGAGCCTGCTGAAGATCTAAGCCCAGTCCAGGTTGGGGGTTCTTGGGGAAGGAGTGCTGGTGTGGCAGAGCTGGCGCATCCTCCCAAGCTTGGAACATAGTTCTCATTACTCTACAAGCAGTCATACCCCAATGAAAAACTCAAGGGTCAAGTTAGTTGGCTGGGAACATGGCCAGGCAGTGAAAATGCATCCAGATTCAGTCTCAGACTTTGGAATCTTTCTTTGGTGACAAAGAAGACCAAAACATACAGCCAGAAGAAGTCAGCAAAGCAGTTCTATAGGAAGAGAAGAGAAGGCAGGTGAGGGGGAATGAGTGAATCTTGCTCTCATCAGATTTGACCTGAGGAGGGAATACCATACATACTCAATTGGGTAACTTACCCCACAGGAAAAAAGGAGGAAGAAGATAAAAAAGGGGGGATGATAGAAGGGAGGGCAGATGGGGGTGGAGGTAATGAAAAACAAACACTTTCGAAAGGGGACAGGGTCAAGGGAGAAAATTCAATAAAGGGGGATAGGTTAGGAAGGAGCAAAATATAGTTAAGTCTTTCACAACATGAGTACTGTGGAAGGGTTATACATATGAATGTGGCCTATGTTGAATTGCTTTCCTTCTTAGGGAGGGTGGGTGGGAAGGGAAGAGGGGAGAGAATTTGGAACTCAAAGTTTTAAAAACAGATGTTCAAAAACAAAAAAAAAGAGTTTTTGCATGCAACTAGAAATTAAGATACACAGGCAATGGGGTGTAGAAATTTATCTTGCCCTACAAGAAAGGAAGGGAAAAGGGGATGGGAGGGAGTGGGGTGACAGAAGGGAGGGCTAACTGGGGAACAGGGCAACCAGAATATATGCCATCTTGGAGTGGGGGGGAGGGTAGAAATGGGGAGAAAATTTGTAATTCAAACTCTTGTGAAAATCAATGCTGAAAACTAAATATATTAAATGAAAAAATGGCAAAAAAAAAGAAAGTTCTTTGAGGGCAAATACTTTGTACTATTCCATTCCAGTGCCTTACAAAGTGTTCTGTACATATATGCATGGATGTTCCCAAATGGAATTAAAATTGAACCTGCTACCCATTAAAAGTTCCCCATTGAGAAAAGAAGCAACTAACAACTTTTTTTTGTTGTTGTTAGAAAAGCAACAAACAACAACTGTCTTTACCCCTTCGATTTGAGAGAATATTTTATGTAAGAATCAAAGGCTGTAGATGATATCATCATAACTTTCTGTGACATTTTTAAAGAAGGATATATACTCACTGTTTTCAGTATTTCCAGACACCACAATGACCGAGGGGGTAGAAGATCCAACACTATTGATGGCTGTAATGCTGATCTGATAGGGCTGTTGGTCAATAATTTTTTCGGTGCTATTACTGTCTGATTCAGAAAAAAAGGTCCCCAGTGGTTCCATAGCTATGCTATAATTTAGGATTTTTCCATTAGCTTGAAATGTCGGTAGTGGCTGAAAAGAAATATTGAGAAGCATTTCAAAATGGTCTTCACTCCACAGGCCATGCCATTTAATTTTTTTTCCTCCCTAGAGATTTCAAATATTTCCAGATCATACACATATATGTGTATATATATATATATATATATATATATATATATATATATATATATATATATATATATGTGTGTTTGTATATTTATAATTTTTGTTAATACTTCTGTTTTTACTTTGCATTCATTTCTGAAAATATCCTCCCCTGTCTGCCCAACAAGCCACATCTTATAAACAAAGATTTTTTTTTAACGGGAGAAAAATCAGTACAGCAAAACTAACCAATATATTGACTGAGTCTGGCAGTACTACAATGCAATATTCCATCTCCATTGTTCCCCACTTCTGCAGTGAAGGGAAATACATTCTCCCACCTCTTCTCTGTGGCCAGCCTCAGTCACTATAAATTCATAGTGGTTAATTTTGTGGTTTTTTGTATAAGAGCATTGTACTTGGAATCAGAAGAGCTGAGTTTGTGCCCTGACATGCTATGATTCTGGAAAGTCATTTCACCTTTTTTAGGCCTCAGTTTCTTAATCTGTAAAATGAGGGGATTATTAGTTGGTCTCTGATGACCCCTTACAGTTCAAAAGGTCTATAATTGTATAACCAGAGTTCAACAAGATTGAGGGTAGCCATGATGGTCAGAATTCCAAAAACAATGTTATTTGAGGGAGAGTTGAATTAACCAGAGATTGTTAGCATGTGGAAGAGAAGACTCTGTTGGTTGTCTTCAAACTTTTGAGGACAAGAGAGCAGATTTGCTTTGGGATAATCCAAAAAAAGTTGAATCTCTGCTCAGTAAAGAATTTTTTTAAAATGAGGATAGCTGTCCAACAAGGATATGGGCTGCTTTGTGAGATATTTGAGCAGAAACTGAATGACCATCGATGTCAGAGATGTAGTAGATAAGATTCCCTAGTTGGTTGGGAGGTTAGATGAATTCTAGAGTCTCTTTCAACAAATGAAATCTGCCACATCGATTGACTCTTCCTTTCACTTGAACACTTAGAAGTCATTACAGGGTTTTTAATTGGCCTGATTTCAATATTGTTGTGTCTCAGGGAATAGGGAGGCCGAAGGAGAGGGAGCATAATAGGGGAATAGCCAGTAGGTGGAGCAGTCAAAATACCCACAACATTTATCAATTAAGTTTGCTGTCTTAAATGGGCACAATTTGTAGTACTCTAAAACAATTACATTAGTAACACCAAAGATCACTGATCACAGATCATCATCACAGTTGTAATAGTAATGAAAAAGTTTGAAATATTGCGAGAATGACCAAACTGTAACATGGAGACACGATGTGAGCACATGCTGTTGGAAAAATGGCACCAATAGACTTGCTCGATGCAAGGTTGCCACAAACCTTCAATTTATAAAAATAAATAAATAAATAAATGAATAAACCCCACAATATCTGCAAAGTGCAATAGAGTGCAGCACAATAAAGTGAGGTATGCCTGTATATCGGGGCAGGGGGGAGGGGGCAGAGGAAGGAGCAAGGAATAGAGACTTGAGACACCATGAGGCCATCACCTACCTGATTGTGGAGCTACTCTTTTTCTAGCTTTGCCTCTTTGTCTTCTCTAAATCCATAGTATTTCTTCATTGTGTTCAGCATTTTCTTTTGCTTACTCATTTCTCTAGGCTTGGTTTCCAGATTAAGTCCTTATGCTTGGGTCAGATGCTGCTCCCCACTGTAGTCTTGGATGCTATGGACAGGCCTTGCTTGATTCTGGATGGAGTAGCTAAAATGAGGCCCTGTCCTCTGCCCTACTAGGTTTGGAATAAGTTTTCTGGTGGCTCAACTTACATTTTGGGTCTTGGCCCCTTCTTGATCTTCTCTTCCTTTCATAGTCTAAGCCCTTGCTTGGCTCTACCCCTCAAATTTCACTGGGAACAGGCTTCCTGCAAAACCTAAGGCATTTTTTCCTCCTAGGTGCTGCTAGGTCAGCTGCATGGGCTCTGGGTTGAATTCAGGCTGCTTGGTGCTGGTCAGGCCCTGTCTCCTGATATGACTAGGGATTGGGCTGCCAGTGACCTTCTTTCTGCTGTTGTATGAGCTTCTTGTCCTGTGCCTTCCAGGTCCCCTGACTTGGTTTCTCTCACAAGTTTCTGGCAGTCTTTATGTGTTCAAAATAAAAGAAGTAATAGTCTCACTTCTGAAAGCCTCCTTTTAGGAATGATATTGACAAGCTGGAACACTCCCAGAAGAGAGCGACCTGAATAGTGACTAGAACCCAAGCCACATAGCATTGATTGGGAATTCAGAATCTTTAATCTACAGAAGAGAAGACTTGATAGAAGGCTGGGGTGGAGTGGAAAGGGAGGTGGTGGTAAAAAGACATGATGGCTGTCTTCAAGTATTTGATAAGCTGCCAGGAAGAGGAAAGATTAGGAAAGGGAGGAAAGGAGGGATAGAATTTGGAACTCAAAAGTTTTTTTTTTTCAAAATGTTAAAAGCTGTGTTAACATGCAAATGGGAAAAAATAAAATGTTTTTTTAAAAGAATAAAGATAGGTATTTAGATAGATAAATAATCTTGCACTGGATTTCTCTGTTCCAGATTGCTTATAGTGGAAAATAATTAGAAAATTCATGAAGTACATTCCTTCTGTCATGAAGGACAATCACAAATGAGTTTGAATAAGGCCCTAGTTTATACTTGTCTGGCTTATATTTTCCATTTCAGGGACTTATTGACTTAGTTGTTCAGATTTTTCTTGTGAATTCAAGCACACTCACAACAATTTGAATACATATTTACTGATTTATAGCCATCCCTGTCTTCAATGAAAGCAACACACCTTACTTAAAGCAAAAGATAGAGTTCTCCTTTACTCTAGACTCCTTTAAAAAATCCTCACTGATAATTAATCATTTTTCTTCTCTGCTGTGGACTTGTTCTTTTCCGTCATTCAACATGCATTTGGAAGAAAAAAAGATAGTCTCTCTCTTAGTGACTGCTGCTTCCCTTTCTAAGTGCTCACAGACTCTGCCTTTAATGATTTAACTTTGCCAGCAATTAAAACCAAGCTCACTAGACCATAATGTAAAAGTGCCACTTTCTTCCCTTTCTTAAAAACAACACCACCTTTTCCATTCTTGTATTTCTTCCCTCATCCATGACTTTTCCAAGATTATCACCCACGATTCAGCTACTATATCCACCAGTTCTTTCAGAACGCTGGTATGTAGTTTATATGGACCTAGTGATTTAAACTCATTGAAGGCAGTTTAGTTATGTCCTCCTACCTCACTTATCTGTGCTTTCTGGTGCCATCCTCCTTGGCAGAGAAAAAAATAAAATCATTATTGAGCAGCTCTGTCTTTTTTCACTGTCTGTTATCATTTCACCTACTCTGAATAATAGGAGTAGTCCTTCTTTGATCTTCTTACCTCTAACATATCTTTAAAAATCCTATTTTGCTGTCCTTAGCAAGGATATATTATTTGTAGGGTCACAGATTTAAAGGCAGAAGAGATGTTAGAGGTCACTTGGCCCAATGCCCTCATTTTGCAAATGAGTAACTAAAGTCCAGAAAGGAGAAGTAATTTACCCAAGATCACAAAGGTGGTAAGGAGCAGAGCTGAGATTTGATCCCAGGACATCTGACTCCAAATTCTGCTGTCTTTCCCCTGAACTACAATGAGTTGGGAGAATGAAATGATCAAAATTGCGCATCTAGAAGATTAATCTAGGGAGGCCTAAAGAAGGGAAATAACTAGAATGAGAGAACTGTTAGGAGGCTATTGCAGCACAGTCTAGATGTTTAAAGAGGGTACCTAAGGTAGTGGTAGTGAAAATGGTAAGAAGGGAACAGATGTGAGAAATATTGAGGAAACACAACTTGGTGATTGAATGGGGTAAGGGTGGAGGTGAAGTGGACCGAGAGTCAAAGGTGTCACCAGGGTTACACGCACTTGGAAAAATGGGGATGCTTTTGATAATAAATAGGAAAGTCAGGAAAAGGGACTGGTTCTGGGGGGAAAAATGATGAACTAAATTTCAGATACATTGACCTTAGAGTACCCATGGAACATCCAGGCAGAGCTGCCCAGAAAGCATTTGGAAACCTGAGTCCAAGACAACTTACCTTCCAGAATATTTTCACATTGTATCCTCCTGAAACTGGTTCCACAGTTCTCCAGATATCGAGAGCCCCTGAGGGAGCTGAAATGAACCAAAGAAAAGTTTTCACATTATGCCAGGTACTCATAGCAAGACATTCAGGCTATTTCTAGTTCAGAAAAGGAAACTTTGCCCAACCTCCTACCATCCAATTTCTCTGTTCATCTGTGTGTGCTGTTGCACACTGAAGGAAGAAGAAGAAAAAAAAACTCCCAACAATATTCTAACTGGATCCATTAAAATTTCTACTATATAATCTCTACTGATTTTTGACTGCTGCACACTTCCCTGATTAACTACCTCAGTACCATCAGCATCTATTCCAAATCTTTTCTCTCTTCAAGCTACCTATCTTGTCCCCTTCCTCATGTTTTAGCAGTGAACCTCACACCAAGTACTTCACTGAGAAAATCAAAGTGATCCATTTTGAGCTCCCTCTTCTCCCCAACTTTGCCTTCCAAATAAACTCCATATCACACCCAACTCTCCCCTCGTTTACTCTGGTCTCAGAGGAAAATGTCACTACCAGTGGACTATCAACACTTATGAAATTCTGGTAGTTAATTCCTGTGACAGTCACTGCCCCCATTCCCAACTGATAGCATAGTTTTCAAGAGTCAAAGGAATGGAGCAGAGCAGTTTTTTCAATTATAAAACGAGCAGCTTAGACTAAATGACCTCTAAAGTCCCTTTCAGATATCAGGTTTTATAGATTCTATGTAGATTGAAATTAGCCTTAAGAATTGGTGCTTCTGAAGGGTGTAAACTTCTGTCAAAGACAGACACAAAATTCCAATATAGATAAAAATTCTCATGCCAGTACTTTTTGTCATAACAAAGAATTGGAAGCAAGCTGGTTGCCAATCAACTAGGAAATGTCTAAACAAAGTGGCAAAAATGAATGTAATGAGATATTAATGTGTAGTAAGAATTGACCAATGTATGGAATTCAGAGAAATGGGAAGATTTGTATCAACTAATACAAGGTAAAATAAGAAGAAATGAGAGAAGAATATAAACAATTGACTACAGTAATGAAAATGAAAACAATCACCAGAAAAAGATGAACTCTTAAGTGTATGGAAAACCAGTAATAGTCCTGGAGAATACGTAATGAAACATTTCCCTCTCCTCAAAGAGTTGGGAAGATAGGAAGGCAGAATGTTGCATCCACGGTCAAATACAATGTATTTTTCTTTTATTATGAGAAAGGATTCAGTTGGGATGGGGAGGAGAAGTGATGGGATGAGAGGGTGGAAATGATGGTGAGGTAAAAACAAAAGAAATCAATACATTTTTTTCTTTGAAAGAAAGGATGTAAATTTCATAATTATAGATAGGGGCTACTTTGTTTTTGCCTTTGTATCCCTAGAACCTCACACAATACCTTAATCACAGTAGGTTCTTAATGTTTATTGAATGAAATAGAATTTGTTGAATAGGGTTGGATAATCCACAGAAAGTAAGCCAGGTAAATGCCCATGATGCCAGAATCCCCAAGGGCGGCAGGCCACCATTGTTCCCTTGCCTGATTTCTAAAAGTACGAAAGGTGCAGATTGGCCTCAAAGATGCTGCATTGATGCTTGATGGGGAGCCAGGAGGGGTCAGAGCTGAAAAACTCTTGTTATCTGCATCCCTGTCCAAATTGCACAATCTTCCCAGTTAAATTGGTATTTTTTTTTAAAAGCTACTCCTTCTGTGGCTGACCATTTAAGCATGAGAAATCAATTCTTTTAGCTCCAAACAAAATCTGCACTTTGGGTCTCATTTTTGGACGTCATAAACCTCAGAGCATGCATCTGTAAAGTGCCTACAAAACAAAAATGAACTCTATGTCAATTTGAGATCAAAAAAAATTCATTGGGTGAGAAAAAAAACATCCAATTATAAGTTCTTTATTTTGCTTAGCCTTTTGTAAATGGCTCAATAATCTTTTATTAAAATGATCTCCTGTGACAGAAAATCAAGAGATCCATCAGCCTGAAAAATATATCACTAACTCTCCTTTCTTCTGACAACATGTCTAATACACAGCACTAGGAGGAAGAACACCCAGGATTTGCTTCCGCTTTAGGATACAGACTATACTGCATGACCTTAAGTAAGTCACTAATTACTCTGTCTGAGCCACATCTCTAAAATGGAAATACACTACCTTACCTGAGAGGCTGGAGCAAATCAAGCTCTAAGATCCTTGATTCTACGATTATTTGGGTGGGACAGGGTCACTGCTAAAGAAATGTTCCATTTATTACTCAGCATCCTGGGGAAAGTTATCTAGTTGTCACTGGGATTGGTATCAAGGCTTGGATAGTAACAGGAGGGATTCTGAATATTCACAACCTAGAGTAGTACCACGGGGAACTGCTAATGCAATTCCTGCTTTTCAGCTTCCATTACTCCTTTTATTTACCCAATAAATAAATGTTTGCTGGTTCCAAAAACACTGAAAAAGCAACAGAAGCAGCCAAAGAAGCCTTGAGAACCCAATGAAGGGCAAGAAAGAAAAGCCGCTGGCATTAATTAAAATTTTAGGGAATGATACCATCTTTAGCTACAACTTACACTCAGAGTCAAGTGTGATGTAGCAGAGCAGCCCTGGAGAAGGAAGGAGAAGATCAAAATTTAAGTGCTAGCTAGGGAGCATTCGTTTTGCCTAACTAGCCTCACCCACAGCCCACTACCATGCTGCTCCTCTCTGGTGAAGGGCTCTCTCCCCTTTCTTCTTTCTAGCTCTGGGAATAGTAATCACCTGCATATTACTGTTCCTAGAAACTACATGCCAATCAATTGTTTTCCAGCTCTACATATTAGCCCTGCAGGTGACATCGCAGAGCATAACCATCCTCCCTGGTCATCAGCCTTCTGTTGTCTTCTTGTGAATGAACAGAGACTGTTTTATTTTTATTACCTGAATCCCCAGCACCATACATGGCATATAGTAGGCACTTAATATGGGGTGGCTAGGTGGTGCAGTGGATAGAGTGCTGGGCCTGGCGTCAGGAAGACTGAGTTCAAATTTGGCGTCAGACACTTACTAGCTGTGTGACCCTGGGCGAATCACTGTTTGCCTCAGTTTCCTCATCTGTCAAATGAGCTAGAGAAGGAAATGGCAAACCACTCCAGTATCTCTGCTAAGAAAACCCCAAATTGGGTCACAAAGAGTTGGACATGACTGAAATAACTGAACAAGAGGCACTTAATAAACATGCCTTTTCATCCAACTGGTTAAACTGTCTGTGCTGTTACAGGTTTTTATCTGTAAAAAGGGAATGATAAAATGTTTATACCGTTTATCTCTGTTATGAGGAAAGGGATTTGCAAACCTTAAAATGTTATATAAAGGCGAATTAATATTCACTTTGCATAATGCCTACAGGGAACCATCCACAGAGCCAAGAAGACCTGGGTTCAAGTTCTGCCTGACATTGACTGACTATGGCAGTTCTCTGCAATAGGAAGTGGCAAAGCAGCTATAGATCTGAATTGATTGAAAATATTTCCTCATTGGGGGTAGGGGTTCCTTTCACCAATGAAATCACAAGTCCATATACTAACACCCTCTGCCCCTCCCCCCCATTTAAAAAAATACATATTTGATACAGGAAATGTCTTTAGAAATATGTTCAACTAGACCACAACACCCTAATGCTTTCCTCTCATCATTTAAGTTTTAGGTAGTACCATGAGCCTGCAGGGAATCTCAAGCAACAAATGTCTTGGAGTGGCATTGCAATGAGTCAAATTTACCAGCTTCCTTTGTGGTGAAGTTTTTGCTGTCCCATTCACTCCATTTCCAAAAGTGGTTGGCTGTGCAGCAGCGTACTCGAGCTGAATGTGCTGTATAAGGTTGTAATCCGCTTAAAGTGAATTCAGAGTTGGAAGTGTTGTACTGGTAAATCAAAGAAGAAATTATAAACTGAGTATGTGAGCATGCATTTTCCTAAAGCTAAAGCTAGGTCCAGAGCCAAACCTAAGGCAGGTTAACTGGGCTCTTGTTCTAAGATATGGAATTTAGGGCATCTTGACAGCACTTGTGGTCCTTTAGTATCACTAAAACTACAGAACTTAACACCCAGTTAGCAATTTTAACTATTAAAAATAGAAAATTGCCAAGATGTCATTCTGATGTGTTTCCCCCTCACCTTGTCCTAACCATCCCCCAAAGTGCCTTCCTATCAGTGTCCCAAGATCTCAGTCTTCCCTCCATAGATCAATGTCTTGCCCTTCTCACCTGCAAAGACATGAGATGCCTTTTATTTCTTTTGCCCATGGGCATTTTCTGATCCATGACCCTGATACAAAAGTTCCCAGTTATAACTCTGGCCAGACCTATCCTGATTTGTATTGAAATCTTTCAACAATGAGAAATTAATTGCAGAGACTTTTCAGTGGAGATCCTGCCACACCATATGTCTTTTGATGCCAGAGATCAAGAAGAAAAGTCTAAATAACTTTCAACAGTTCATTTCCATGAGCCAAGGATCATTTCTTACCGCTATTCCTTTTCCATCGTGGTAGACTTCAATTTGACACAAAAAAATGAGTTTTTTTTTATCGGGAATAATTTGCCATGTCAATGTTGCCTCCGTGGCACTTATATTTTTAATAGATATTTCACCAGTGAGCTTTGGTTGAACTGTCAAGAAAGTAAAAAAACATGAATACAGATCCAAAATGCATTCTTCATATAGGAAACCCAAATTCCTACTATACCTGGTATATAATGGTAAATAAATATTCATTAGATGGGTAGAAAGCCTTCTCAAAAAAATGAGAAGGAAAGGGGTTTAGCAGTACCAGACCAATCTATACTACAAAGCTGTAACCATCAAAACAATTTGGTACTGCGTGAGAAAAAGAGGGATTGATCAATGGAACAGATTAGGCACACAATTTTTCAGAAGCAAATAAATGAGCAGAGTAAGCTAATGTTTGATAAACTCAAAGATTTCAGCTATTGAAGCAAGAATTCTCTATTCAGTAAAAAGTATCAAGAAAAGTGGAAAGTAGTATGACAGAAACTAGGTAGAGACCAACATCTCACAGTGTATGCCAAGATAAGCTCAAAATGGGTACATGATTTAGACATAAAGGATGATATTATAAGCAAATTAGAGGAACATGGAAGAAATTACCTGTCAGATCTATGGATAGGGGAAGAATTCATGACCAAGCAAGTGCTAGAAAGGTTCACAGGAGGAAAAATGGATAATTTTGATTAAATAAAATTAAAAAGATTTTGCACAAACAATACCAATGCAGCTAAAATGAGAAGAAAAGCAGAAAACTGGGGGGAAAAACCTTTGCAACAAGTTCTCTGATAAAGGTTTTATTTCTAAGGTAGATAAAGAATGAATCAAACTTACAAGGAAAAGAGCCATTCCCTAATTGGATAAATGGTCAAAGGATGTAAACAGGCAATTTTCAGAAGAAGAAATTCAATAATAGCCATATTTTTAAAAATGCTCTAAATCACTAGTAATAGCATATAGTATTTAACAAATGCTTCTTGACGTGACCTAACTTTTGGTATCTTAGCATAAAAATTAGTCAAGCATCTCCTTTCAAATAAGAAAATGACAATAGGTAAGTGTTATCTTCCCTTCTTCCCCACACTCTAAGTAAAAAGGATTTCTACAACAGCCAAGGCATGATTAAGGCACAATGTATACAGGGGAATTGTTTGGCAAATCAAAATAACGTGATAACTGAGCAGGAAGAGAAGATTGTGAATAGGGGAAGGATTGTTGCTTATACTCCTCCAGTGTGAGGAAAAGGTTATTAAGAAATGGAGGACTGATAACATTCAAGTTTGGCTTAAGAGAAACCTGATCCTAGGATCACTCATAGCACCAGAGCTGGAAGACACCTCAAAACCCTAGATCCAATTCAATACCCTTCCTCATTTTACAGATGAGGGAATGAACAGGAGCCCAGGGAAGTTAAATGATTTGTCCAAGGTTACGTAAGTAATAAACATAATGGTGCAGATGATGAATATTAGTCCTAGTGCATCTTTAATGGTGTAGTATGGGTGGAATGGGATTTTGTCTGAGTCGGGAAATATGTCCTGTGATGCTGGAGTCTGTGCCCTTTTCACAGTGCCTTGTGGCAGGAGAAATTAATGTATTTATATACATATATATGTATATTTGTGTATATGTGTGTGTGTGTATGTGTGTGTGTGGAGAGAGAGATGAAAAAAGAGAGAGAGGGAAGGAGAGGGAGAGGGAGGGAAGGGGAGGAGAGAGAGAAGGGGGATAGAGAGAGTTGGAAAGAGAGAAAGAGAAGGAAAGAGGGAGAGAGAGAGAGAGAGAGAGATGGAAAGAGATGAAAAGAGAGAGGAAGAGAAGGAGAGAAGGACAGAGAGAGAGAAAGGGAGGGAGGGAGAGCAGTGGAAGAGAGAGGGAAAGAGAGCACATTACATGGTGGTTAAAGATCTGGAGAGAGAGATCATGCAGTTTACTTTGCTATCCACGTTTTCACCTTTTTGGGTCACATTAAAGAAGATGCTTGTTCTTCTCATTCTTAGTTTATTTTCAGCAATCAGAGTGAAGTTGTACGTGTCCTGCATGTCTGGGGCTAGTGGCCAGGTACACCAATTTCTGTGATCACAATTAACTTTTTTCTGGGAAAACCTTTAAAACAAACAAACAAATAAATAATTACAATAATACAATTTTGATAAAAAAACAACAACAACAACAACAGACCTGTTCCTATGTCCAGAATGTTCCATGTTATATTACTGGGAACAGTAGCAAATGTCCACTTGTTCCTCCACTGAAAACTAGGGACAATAAAAATAGAATTTAAACAATTTGGTTTTTGTAAATTTTACATTTTTACAGAGGCAATGAGGTGGTACAATGAATGGATAGAGCACTGGGCTTGGAGTCAGAAAGAACTAAATTCAAATCCTACACCAGACACTTACTAGCTCGATGACCCTATCCCTTAACCTCTGTCTGCCTCAGTTTCCTCATCTGTAAAATGAGGATAATAGCGGCACTGGGTTGTTTTGAGGACGAGATATTGTAAAGCATCTTGTAAATCTTAAAGCACTGTATAACTGCTAGCTATTTAACTATTTAGCTGTTTCTTCCTCGTGGATTGTTTAGGACTCCCCTTAACTTCTATTGGCCAAAGAACTTTATAACTTTCACAAAGATCACTAGACTTAGAGTAAGAAGATCTAGATTTGAGTCCCAGTTCTCACAACTGTGACCTTGGGAAAATGATCAATCTCTGTGATTCTCAGTTTTGTCATTAGCAAAATGGAGATGTCTGTGGTACCAACCCCACAAGATTCTTGTAGGAATCAAATGAGAAAACAAATTACTTCACAGATTTGAGAGAGTTCTATAATTAATTATAAACATTATGCCATTATAAGAAAAGTAGGAAATCAGGTAGATCTAAGTCATGAATCAGACTGGGTTCTCACTTGGATCTGCAACTTTTCTTTCTACTCATTAGATTTAGCAAAACTTTGGTCACAGCTAGGGCAAACCAGTAACCTTTAGAGGCTGGCAATTTGGCATATTTGTTTCAGCTTTTTTTTTTAACACCCCAGGAAAGCTTTCAGCTTTACATCCTGTACAGGGAGGGCTGGAATACTACCAGGCTTCAACCGGAAGACATGACTTGCCATTCAGATAAACTGTAGCTGTTTGGAAGATTCTCCAGCAATGTGTCTCTTCCTGGATCCCAGGTACAGTTCAAGGTTTGTAAGTCTCGAGTTTGACAAGAAAAGTCCTTGGGCTCTTCAAGTACTCCTATGAACACAAACAAAAGCTGTTGAGAAAACTAAGGCTGAAGCCTTTAAACACAGGGGACATGAACATTGTGTTAATAATGATACTAATGGTGGACAGACCTAGACATTAAGTTTCCTCGAAGTTGAATAAGAACAGATCAGCCTCCTGGAATGCGGGGTGATCCCATCAGTCATCAATTCATTAATGACCATAGGTAGTGATCACATGTTGCCTGCTATTCCAGGTTCAATCTCCATCATATTCCTATGGCAACTCTATGGGTAAAAAATCAGGTCACTGCCCATCCTAAGCTGTGAACAGAAGCAGTATAGCACTAGTGGAAAGTCACTAGACCTGAAATCATGAGACCTGGCTTGGAGTCCTAGCTCTGTGGCCTCCTAGCTGCATGACTCTGGGAATATCATTTGACCTCTCTAGCTCTCAGTTTCTTCATCTGTGACGGGAAGATAAAACCACCTGTCCTATCTACCTCACAGAGTTGTTATGAGGATTGATGAGATCATACAGGTGTCACATTTGGTAAGAGTGAACTACAAATGTATTTTTCCTTCCTTCCATTCTTTGCCATGGCTGAGGAATTCACCCATAAGTAGCCAGCCCACTGAAGACGGGCTTCTCCACATTTGGCTATGCTGGTATTTAGAGAGCATCCTTTAAATCTTTCTAGTATGGTTGAACCTACCTAACCTTGGTGAACTCCCAAGACAACCCAAGTCACCTCCACTGACAGTGAGACTTTGGAGGAGGACTTCATTATTCATTAGTGATTTAATATAGCCCATGTTAAAGAGTCTAGGAGGTAACGTAGGTGAGGAACTGAGGGAAGGGCAAGTTTGGATTTTATCTCAGGTCTCCTGGGAAATTAGTTTTTTCAGTTGTGATTGCGGGGCAAAAGAATGGCTTTTCCTATTACAGGAAACATGCAGCCCCAGGCTAATGAAAGTCCTTTGGAGGTGAGGAAGTGAGAAAGAGTCATAAAAGTTGGATGTAGCCCAGCAACCCAAGATAAAACCACACGTGAGTCCTAGGAGATGAAGGCCTTTTAGTAAGGAATGGCAGAATGAAAGGACAGAGCAATAATGAGGCATGTAAGTGTATCCCTCAGCAAGAAATGTTAGTGATGGATGGGTAATCTGGCTGTAAAGTCAAGAATAGAATTTATTAACGTGTCTACTAGAAAAGAAGCAAACGTGAGCTTTGAAGTGAAAATTTAGATGTAACCTGTCCAAAAGGATATCATAATGTGGCTCATTTCCCATACTGTGTTTCAAAATAAGAATATTGGAGTATAGAGGGGTGGGACTAGGAAGTAGGTGATGGGAGGAACAGTGGGGGAAGAAGAAGGATTCCAGCCATGGGAGTAGAAGAAACAACAGTAAGAGAGCATGTCAGATTCCCAAGGCAGGGAAGCCAGGGATAGACTCTCCTGAGGCTCCCATATACCCCTAGGTATCCTGAGGGTTCTAATTCTGTCCACCCAACATTAATCGATCTTATGTATCCTCCATTCCTTCCCTCCTTCACCAGGGAATTCAGTTTATCTTCTGGGTAATGCTTTTGAGCCAGGACAGCAGCTGGGGTACCCATGCCACCTACTTCCTGGCCCTAATGTACTTTCTACAAATTCCTTTGCCCCAGGAGTAGTGGAGCCAAACACAGTGAAGGATGAGAAGCTGAGAAAGAAAATGAAGGAAACTCGTAATAAAATGCATAAACAGAACAAGCATTCTTTTTCCTCCTTCTCCTCTTCCAGCAATGACTCTGAATTCTGGGCCCTCTTCCAAAGTCCTACCATCTCAGCCCTCCCATCAAGTCTTGGATACCATATGGTGCTGGAGGAGGACAGCCCTGAAGATCCAACCTCAGCCCCTACCCCTTTGCCCAAGTTGCCTGGTGAAGGTGAGGAAAGGATCTCTATTGGTCTGAGAAAGAAGGGTGAGGAATGTGGTCTGGAAATGATAGTCTTAAGATAATAGGTGATTTTATGGGGAATGAGAACTACATTTACTAGTAGATTTTACAACCTACTCTACTCAGCCTATTGTCTGCTGAGAAAGAGATTTCCTCTGAATAGGATAATGTGGCTGCCATTTTGGAAACTCACCTTTTGTTGGACTTTTCTCATCCCAGTCATTTTCAGGCCTTACTCTACCTCTAAATAAGATTGTTTATCTCAGTCAAAAAAATAATGTTGGAATATATTGCAATTACAAAACATTTTTACATGTGTTCCTATTGGTCCTCATGACAACCCTGTGAGATAAGGTGGGGGCAATGTTAACACCCCCATTTTGCTGATGAACAAACTGAGGCTCAGAGATATGAGATCACTTGCTGGAAGTCACCCAGAGAGTGGCAGTGGGGGAGATTCAAATCCCAAGTCTTTTGCCTCCCAACTCCAGCAAGGACTTCTTACTGACCCTTATTGGTTAAAGAGTAAGGAAATGGTGTCACAGAAACTGTAGTAGGGGTGAAGAATGTAGTGGTAGTGGTGGTTATGGGGATCATGAAACAAAAGCAGTGCAAAGCTGCTGGCCTATACTGAGCTCACACCTAACACCACATAAATTGCATGAAACACTGTGAGTAACCTGGCATCTGCAAACATGTGTACCCTAGAAATGATGCCCAGTGGGTCCCGGGGCCTGATGATAGTCCAAATGACTGACTGAGCTGGGGGCAAAAGGGCTTGGGTTCACAGGATAGGAAAATCAGTTAAAGGAACTGAGGATGTCTAGTCTGGAGAAGAGACATCATGGTTATCTTCAGGGATTAAATTTGTTCCTCTTGATCCCAGATTGCAGAATTAGTACCAGTAGGTGAGATTTGCAAAGAGGCAGATTTAGGGCAAATGAAAAGAGAAACATCTGAATAACTAGGGGTGGGAAAAGGTGAAATATGCTACCCTGGAAGGTAGTAGATTTATTGTTACTAGAGGTCTTCAAGCAAAGTTTATACAACCCCTTTTGGAAAATGTTTGTAGAGGAGAATTCTTGTTCAGATATTCCAAAGTCTGAGTGTGTGGGTTATTAGGGAATATAGGGTAAGCACAGGTAAGTAGAGCCCCAGTTAGGGCTGTGCAAGCTTGATTTGACTAAGTCCTTTTAAAGAAAAAAAAAGTTTGGAGGCAATCAGGGTCAAGTGACTTGCCCAGGATTACACATCTAGTAAGTATCTGAGACCACATTTGAACTCAGATCCTTCTGACTCCAGGGCTGGTGCTCTATCCACTGTGCCACCTAGCTGCCCCTGACTAAGCATTTCTTCGGGTTAAGTTCACTTAGTGTATTTTCTACAGGCTTCTGTATAAGGGTGTTAATGTGTTTGTCAACTAAAGAGAATCACTAAAAATTGAAATGTTGTGCTTCTGGAGTCTATAACATTCTGATTTTGCCTTTAAGAGTTGGGGAGGGATGGACATACTAGCCAGCCCAGCCATGAGTGATTTCATCACATGGATGACAAACATCCTAGCTACTGAAGGAAGGGCATATTATTAAAAGATACTCTCCATCCTATGATTCTATGTCTCTCTTCAGCCACATTTCTGAGCCTTGACTGTACTTCTGAGTGAGTAGAAATAAATGGGAATTATTATAGGAGCCAAGTGGGGTTGACCAATAGTAGTACCCGTAGTTTTTATGTTTTTATAGTGCTGGTTTTTAGAGCATTGAAATGACCTTGGGGTAACTTTGATGTATCACTCTGAGAAATCTTCCTAAAAATCTTCTAGAGGCTAGTCTCTTAGTGAGGAACATCATGGCATATCAAGGCTATATATCATGGATACATAAGAGAAAAAAAGAAAAAATTTAAAGTTCAAGTCCTTACCTCCTACATATACGACAACACCCATGACAGAAGAGTTCAGCTTACAATAAGCATTTGATCCTTGTTTCCTAACAAAAGGAACATTATTCACTTCAAACATTGTCGTACGGGGGCTCAGTTTTATTCCCTGAACAGGATCCTTTTCATAAAAAAAATCTATTGTCTCATTATCTGCTGGGGAAGTGCAGCAAATGGTGACATTGGAATCTTCTTCAGCATACATGATATCAACAGGGAATATGCGTAATTGGCCTGAGTAGTCCTGCCCTAAAACGCAAAGCAAAAAATCAACAAGTCAGAATCTCCTGCACATTACGTGATTACAATGACAGCCCACACTTTTTCCTAGAACTCTCTAAAACTGCAACACACAGATGCTCTCCCCACAACCACCCTGTGGGGTAGAGAATAAAAATTATTACCTCCATTTTCAGTATAAGGTAACTGAGGCTCAGATAAGAAAAGGAACTTGCCAGCCTCACCACCAGTAAAATGTCAGAGCCAGGATTCAAACGCAGGTCCTCTGAGATTTCACATCTGGTATTCTACACTTCACTATTGGTCATGGAAACAGGAGGGTAGCAGCACCAAGCAGCCAACCATCAGCCAGTGGGATGCAAGCCAGGATCCCTGAAGGAAGCTGGAGGAGTTGGTGTTCACTACTTTTAAAGGCACATCACAGAGGCAACAAAAGCTGTAGCTGCAGGTACTTCCTATCAGAATCAGCACTCTCCTCCTCGCCAGCTCCTTCTTGGTAAACAAAGCTATTGATTCTTCTGTGCCTGGGCTTTATGGGCCTTATTTCTAGGCCCACTGATCACTTGTTTAATGGTTCCCTTTTCAGGTCAACAGGATAATTGCTTTATAAATTAAACATTTACCACTGGGATGGGCAGTCTGTCAAGTTTGAAAAGGGAGAATGGGGGAAGGTTCTAATCTACCAATATTATACTTCCATATAATAATAGTTATTATAAAAATATTTACTATAGACTTTATATGACATTTTAAGATTTACAAAGTGCTTTACAAATATTATCCCTTTTGAGGCTGGAAGGTAGGTGCTATTATTATCCCCATTTTGCAGATGGGTAAACTGAGGCATACAGAGGTCAAGTAACCTGTCCACGATTCCCACAGCTAGTAAGGGTCTGAGTCAGGATTTGAGCTCAGGTCTTCCTGACCTCAGGTCCAGGATTCTATCCACTGAGCCAGGCAGCTGCCTGCAAGTATCCCATCCCCAACAAGTCACATATGCCTCATGAGCAACAGTTGTTAGCAGCTGTCTGCCACCTACCTGCAATAATGGGTGTTTGGGAAATGATGTGCATTAATCCAGTGGCCTGCAGTGGCCTGATTGAGTTCTGGTGTGATAGACATGGTGAGGTCAGCAGAAGCAGACAGAATACATAGGTCAGAGCCATGCAAACCTTCTTTGACAAAGCACTTAGCCCGGCGCTTAACCTGGCCCATAGAAAGGGCTTAATAAATATGGCTGTCTGAATAAGCATTTCCTAGGGACATGAGCAATATTGATGAGATGTGTTTTCTAGAATCTTCCAGAAGCACAATATGTTTTAAAGCTTAGAAGAAGGATCCACAAAAAATGAAACAATGAATTAATGATGTGATTTCCCTAGAATAGAGCTAAAATTGAGAATGAAAGAATATTCAAAACCGACCTTTTACAATGCATCTTTTAAAACGTAGCTGATATGTTTACACTCTTAAGTATGAATAAGCTTCAAAACTCTGTCCTAATCTTCCCAGATGGAAGCAGATACTCAAGAATTGTAAGTTAATATTTTAACTATAAAAGCATTTTACTTTAGCCTGACATCTAAGGGAAACAATAAGGCATTTAACATACATTTCAAGAACTGGGGAGAGAGAGGGGTTCTCTACCCATGGTGTCTCCAATATAATAAACTACAGATAGGACAACTCCCTCTTCATGCAGATTGCCATTCTTCTATAACACACAGTCTTAGAGACTTGCCAGTGATGCCAATGGGTTAAATAATAATAGATACCTTATATAATGTGCCTCAAGGTTTGCAAAACACTTTACATATATTATCTCATGTGTTCCTCACAACAACCCTAAGAGATCATTCCCATTTTAGAGATAAGAAAACTAAGGCAGAGAGGTTAAGTAAACTGACCAGGGTCACGCAGCTAGAAAGTATTTGAAGCAGGATTTGAACTCAAGTCTTTCTGACTCCAAGGTCAGGCCCTTCTAATTTCTGGTTAAATGACTTGACCATGGTCAACATAGCCAGTATATGTTAGAGACAGAGTCTTCCAAACTCCAAGGCTTCCTGACTCTTCCATGCTATGAATATTTTGGTGTGGGGGGCTTAATAAATGTTTATTAAATTGAAGTCAAGAGAGGTAAATAGGGAGAGCAAGAAAGTAAGTCAAATGATAGTGATATTGGCAATAAGGTGTTTAGAATGAGGATGTGCTGGGTGGTTAGACAAATAGTGAGGAAATTGTTCTAATGTACAGGCTGCCTCTACCACCCAGCTGTTTGGAGTTCGGTTCTCTGCCTCCATTGGAGTCCTTTCATGATCCCCATGCAAGAAATGCTGCTCTATCTACAGCAGGGGTTCCTAACTTGGAGCTGGGTCCAGGGATAGAAATCTGTCAACTTCTATAGGAAATAAAAATTACATTTTTAGTTCCCTTTGTAACCTTATGCATTTCATTTTCTGAATTTAAAATAGGCTTCACCAAATTGCCAGATGGGTCCATGACACACAAACAAGGCGAACAACCCCTGCTCTAGTTATGTCATCTGCTGTTTTAGGCCAAGTTCAAATGGCTCAAAAGACATGGAATTTTAGCAATTAAAGCAAAGAATTCAGGCATTGCAGAGAATCAAACTATGAAACTCAAAGGATAGTGAAAGGGAAAAGAAGATAAAAAATAGTGGTAGATAAACTTAGAAGACAGGAAGATTTAATAGTTGCAAGGGCAGGGGGACAAGAAGTTGTACAGAATCATTTCCCAATGTCCAGTTGTGCATGTAATACCTCTGACACTGTACCCCACCAGCTCCTCCTTTACTCCATCTTTAATGATAAGGCAGCCCTTGTGCTGGCCAAGACCAATCCCTCTCCATGAACCACCGATGCCATCTCCTCCCATCTTCTGCAGAGGATTGCCCCAATGGTTATCCCCACTCTCTCTAACCTTCAATCTCTCCTTGTCTTCTGACTCTTCCTATTGTCTCCAAATAAACCCAAGTTTGTCTGAATCATCCTTAACAAACCATCACTAAATCTTACCATGCCTGCCAGATACCATCCTATATTTCCCTTCTCCTTTTCACTTAAGTTCCTTGAAAAAAAGAACAACTACAATTAGTGCCTCCACTTCCTCTTTGTTCACTCTCTTCAAAATCCTCTGACCTCATCATTCTTCTGACCTCATCATTCAATTGAAATCGACTTTCCAAAGTTATTGTGAGTTCTTCATTGTCAAATCTAACGGCCTCTTCTTGATCCTCATCCTTCTTTACCCCTATGCTGCCCCTGACATTGCTGATCACCTCTTACTCCTGGATACTCTCTCCCTTCTGGGGTTTTGAGACTTCTGATTCTCTTTCTTCACATCTGACTGCTTCTCAGTCTCTTTTGTTGCATCTTCACCCATACCATACCCATTACCAGTGGGTGTAAACCAAGGTTTTTTCCTGGGCTCCATTCTTTTGTCTTCCTATACTCTCTTACTTAATAATCTCATTTGCTCCTATGGGTTCAATTATTATCTCTATGCAGGTGATTTCCAGGTGTATATATCCAACCTTAGTCTCTCCTGAGCTTCAGGCCTGAATCGTCAACTGCCTGTTGGATGCTTTGAACTAGATGTTCCATAGACATCTAACATTCCATCTGTCCAAAACACTCTTTCCCCCAAACCTTCCCTTCTTCTGAACTTCCCTACTGTTGAGGGCACTACCATCTTTCCAGCTACCTAGGTTCTACATATCAATGTCACAGTCAAATCTGATAACAAATCTTGTAATTTCTTTTGTGGCAACATCTACCATACATGTCCATTGCTTTCCACTCCCATTGCTGTCACTCTAATTCACACCCTCATTTTTGCTGTTGAGTCATTTCAATCACATCCACTCTTCGTGAGTCACTTGGGGTTTTCCTGACAGAGATCCTGGACTGTTTTGCCGTTTTTTTCTCCATCTCATGAAGATGAAGAAATTGAGGCAAATAGGGCTAAGTGGCTTGCCCAGGATCACACAGCTAGTAAGTGTCTGAAGCTGGATTTGAACTTAGGATGATGAGTCTTCCTGTTTCTAGACCTGACACTCTATTCACTGAACCACCTGGCTGCCCAGCTCAGGCCCTCATCACCTTTCAAATGGACTACTGTAATAGCCTTTTAACTCATCTTTCTGCCTTCCATATCTCCTCACTCCAATCCATCCTCCAACTCATTTGCTAAATAAAGATTTGGTTATATCAGTACCCTATTCTATAAACTCCAGTGGCTCCTTATCACATCCAAAATCAAATATAGAGTCCCTTGTTTGGTATTTAAAGCTCTTCAGAGCCTGGCCCCTTTCTACCTCTCCAATCTTCTTGTATTCTACTCTTCTCCATGTGCTCTATGATTCAGTCACACTGACCTTTTTGCTCTTCCTCAGAAACAAGGCTCCATCTCCTGGCCTTGCGGTGTGCCACTGACAGCTCCCCATACCTAGAATGCTCTCATAGATTTTTCATAGAATCCATGGCTTCCTTCAGACTCATCTTAAGGCAGTGTGCCAAAACTCTTCCAGGAGCCTTTTCCTGGTTCCCCCAGCAACTCCTGCCATCCTCAATAAGGTTACTTTTTATTTACTCTGCATCTTATACGTTCTAATGAAAAATATGTGTATGTGTGTATGTCCCTCATTAGAATGTAAGTTTCTTTTTGCTTTATAGTTAAATCCCTGATGCTTAGCACAGTGCCTAGAACATGCCAAGTACTTAAAAAATGTTTGTTGATTAAAACTTTTTTTTTGTAAATTGGTAGGTTGGTAAAATTTTCCAGTAAAAAAGAGGCAAATTCAGCTGCAATTGTGCTAGTAATAGCATCATTACTAATTATGACAATCCCCAACTCTCTGATCACAAGAAGACTCAGACTAGCATTTTAATATAATATTTTAAAGGATGTCCTAGTATCCCATAGCTTTAAATTATCAGGGTATTTGTTTTTGATTTTTATTGTTATCTTTTGTTTTTACATCACTTAGATTTCCCTCTGAATCCCTCCCCCTTTTCCCTGCCAAAGAGCTACACCTTACAATAAAGGATTTCAGGGGAAGATGGAAGTCAGCAAAATTATTGTTTGATATATCAAAAATGTGACATATGTGCTGTTGTATACCTATGAACCTCTGCAAAGGAATGGAGGTTGGGGGCTGACGGCAAATGAAAGGCATAATTTTTTTAAAAAAGATTTTGAAACTATATGATCACTCTTCTCATTAACCAGATACATGAAATTCCTCAGAGTATGACTGAGCAACCCTAAACCTATCATTGACTTTCCAGGCCAGCTGTTTCCTGTTTATAAGAAGCAAGTCCTTTTTACAGGAAAGGACGTTGTTTATTTAAACTATTAGAGGGGGCAAAAAAAAAACTGGGAAAGCAGTAGGATGAATATATCCAAGTTATGAAAGTTATTACATATTTGGATAAATTATACTAATGAGTTCAAGAGAGCCATTAAAATAACCAAAAGTCTTAGGTTTCTACTGTGTACTAAGGTACACAGCTGCCCAGGGCTGGGCCCTAGGAAAGTGTGAAGTAGGCTAAGCGTGCCTCTGGCTCGAGGTAACCAGCAACTGGTATCTTCATGCTGCTCAAGCCCTCTCCCCTTTTCTCCCCACTAGCTGACTTTCCTGTGCTTCTCAGACAACTACCCTAACCACCAGACTTTCCCCCAAAACTCCAACAACACTGTCCTTTCAACCATGTGGTTGGACTTTATTCCTTCCAGGTCCTACTTTCTGAAGTGAGTTCACTTGATAAACTAGTCCTGGTGGGGTGTTAATGGGTTCATGCTTTGTTCTTCCCAGACAACACTTAAATTTTAGTTCTCCTAAAGATAAATTGCCATAAATAACACACATTCAACTGGGTATGGAAATCTATCTTATCCTACAGGAAAGTGGGGTGGGGCGGGGAGAGGGGATAAGAGAGGGGAGATAATAGAAGGGACTGCAGATTGGGGGAAGGGGCAATCAGAAAGCAAAGGCTTTTGTGGAGGGGCAGGTCAAAAGAGAGAATAGAATAAATGGAGGGCGGGACAGGATAGAGGGTAATATATAGTTAGTCTTTCACAACATGACTGTTATGGAAGTGTTTGCATGACTACACATGTATAACCTGTATCGAACTGCTTGCCTTCTCAATGAGGGTGGGTGGGGAGGGAGGAAGGGAGAGAGTGCGGAACTCAAGGCTTTAAAAATGAATGTTAAAAATTGTTTTACATGCAATTGGGAAATAAGATATATAAGCAATGGGGCATAGAAATCTGTCTACAGGAAAATAGAAGGGAAGGGGATAAGAGAAGGGGGTGAGGGGTAATAGAAGGGAGGGCAGATTGGACAAAGAGGTAATCAAGATGCATGCTGTCCTGGGGTGGGGGGAGGGGACAGATGGGGAGAAAATTTGGAACTCAGAATCTTGTGGAAGTGAAGGTGGAAAACTGAAAATAAATAAATTTATATAAAAAAAGAAAATAAAAAAATAAATTGTCATAACCTAAAGAAATGGTTTTAATGGTGGGTGAAAGATTTGGACATAGATTGGCCTCTGGAGGCCCCTCAATAACAATACAGAAGAAATGAGATGATAATAACAGCAGCAGTAATACAAAAATGTCAAAGCTAACAATTCCCTTTTATGTGGTGCTTCACACTTTATAAAGTGTCTTCCTAACAACTCCAAGAGGTAATTGAGGATTAGAAGGGTTAAATGAGTAATTGGGTTCAACTCATACTTCTGATGTTTCCTACCTCTGTGAACCTGGACAAATCACTTACTTTCCTTGATCCTCAGGTTCCTCATCTGCACAATGAGGTCCCTTCCAGCTCTAGATCTATGATCCATGGGAACTTCTAGTGATATCAGTTTGAACACCCATCTAGCTATAAATCACCTAATATTAGGAGACCATGTTTTAAAAGCCTTTTTCTTCTTACCCTCTGATTCCACCCATTGGCTCCAGGGACTCCAGATCCTAGACTCTGGGAATCTTTCATCATCCACCATACTTCTGATTCTTACAAAATGAGAAGTGCATTCTAAAGGGAGCACTGAATGCCAAGACCACTGTAGGGTTTCATTAGGCTTCAAAGTTGTGGTATAATTTTTCTGAAAAACAAAGAAAAGGAGAATGAATGTCAAAACCAGTAGACGTTCTGAACCAAAGCTGGGCTGGAATAACAGGATCTATACTGAACAATAAAATGTCTTAACTGCCACAAAGTGGTGCTGGATTGAAAAATAAGCATAAAACCTGCGGCTATCATCTTAGCAAACAAGGTGGGGGACTGGTGAGAACGAAAAATGCGGAGCTAAGAGAAATAAGAAGTCCAAGACTGGCACTAAGAGGCTGCTGGCCAATCTCAAGCTATAAGAACATTGTGACAGGTCAAAAAACAATTTAGGCTCTCTCATTCTAATTTGTTAACTGTCAGAGTCTTGTGGTTGCTGATTGTCTTTCTAACATAGAGAGTCTAAGGAAAGGTCCAGAAGGTAATATCCAGGGCTGTTTGCTGAATTTGTGAGAGTTATTATCTCCCAGGCCTACTCTACGGGTAGGATCTTTGACAGCTTACAGAGCAGATCAAGGTACAAGTAATCCCCATAGGATACCTGACACAGTCACCTACCGGCCCTGCTCTGCTCTGTTCTCTTAAGAGAAGCCCTCACCTGGCTCTCTTGCTCCCCTTCTCAGCTCTACAGCCATATACATAAAGATCAGAAAGTAAACTGGAACTATCCCCTACAGCAACAAATCATGAATACCCTTTGTCTCAGCAAAACCTCTACTAGGCTCCCATCACCTCCAGGATCGAATAGAAAATCTTATGTTTAACACTCAAAACACTTCATCACCTATTCCCTTCACATACCTTTCTAGTCTTTTTATTTTTTTATGAAATAAAATTCAATGATAAAAAACTAAGTGAATGTCAGATAACATTTATTTACTAGCACGTATTCAAAATATCTTACTAATCCACATCTCATTAGGCAAATCTTTTATCTCATTAGATATTCTGCAATTTATGCAAAAGATAAGATGCTGCTGATGAAAGACAACATATGAATCTAAATACAGTAAAAAGGATAGTAGGAGAGTCAGGTTAATTGAAAACAGACATCCTGATATATTCCAATATGTAAATTACATATTACAGCTTTTCTTCAATTACTTCTATATTTTCTTTGGCATCAACTGTATATCCATGCCTAGTACATTCCAGAACTGAAACTTTTACCTACAAGTATCAATGATTCAGATCCAAACTAGATAGGATCAGTGCTATTGAACAAATATTTACTCTAATGACAAATTCCCAAATAGCCATCTCTGAAGTGGAAGGCACTGTATCCCCTCTATACAGTTCCTTAGTCCCTTAGGAGAGTGGTCTCAGACCCAAGGTGGTGACTACAAATCATCTCTACCACCATATCTACTTCTAGTTGAGGGAAAGCTGATAGATGAGTTGCTTCCTTCCTTTCAGGACATAACATCTCAGCTGCTGGGTCGATCCATTCCTGAGCCAGGTCAAGTAGGTCTCTCTTCAGGGCTGGCTTCTCATTGGGCTTGACTACGGGACTTCTGGTGGTTCTTCTGACTTTTGGAGAATCAGGTCAGTCAGGTCTATTCCACCTCTGATGCTCATTACCTTTTCATGCTTTTCTTGATTCTTATGTTTGAAAGTCAAACTTTCTATTCAGCTCTGGTCTTTTCACTGAGAAAGCTTAAAAGTCCTCTATTTTATTGAAAATCCATATTTTGCCTTGGAGCATAATACTCAGTTTTGCTGGGTAGGTGATTCTTGGTTTTAATCCTAGCTCCATTGACCTCCAGAATATCATGTTCCAAGCCCTTTGATCCCTTAATGTAGAAGCTGCTAGGTCTTGTGTTATCCTAATTGTGTTTCCAAAATACTCAAATTGTTTCACTCTGGCTACTTGCAGTATTTTCTCCTTGATCTGGGAGCTCTGGAATTTGGCAACAATATTCCTAGGAGTTTTCTTTTTGGGATCTTTTTCAGGAGGCAATCGGTAGATTCTTTCAGTTTCTATTTTACCCTCTAGCTCTAGAATATCAGGACAGTTTTCCTTGATAATTTCTTGAAAGATGATATCTAGGCTCTTTTTTGATCATGGCTTTCAGGTAGTCCAATAATTTTTAAATGATCTCTCCCGGATCTATTTTCCAGGTCAGGGTCAATGGTTTTTCCAATCATTCCTTTGGTTCTGTTTTATAAACTCTTGATTTCTCATAAAGTCACTAGCTTCTACTTGCTCCAATCTCATTTTTAAGGTAGTATTTTCTTCAGTGGTCTTTTGGACCTCCTTTTCTATTTGGCTAATTCTGCCTTTCAAGGCATTCTTCTCCTCACTGGCTTTTTGGAGCTCCTTTGCCATTTGAGTTAGTCTATTTTTTAAGGTGTTATTTTCTTCAGTATTTTTTTGGGTCTCCTTTAGCCAGCCATTGACTTGTTTTTCATGATTTTCTCTTTTCTCATTTCTCTTCCCAATTTTTCCTCTACTTCTCTAACTTGCTTTTTCAAATCCTTTTTGAGCTCTTCCATGGCCTGAGACCAGTTCATGTTTTTCTTGGAGGCTTTTGATGTAGGCTCTTTGACTTTGCTGACTTCTTCTGGCTGTATGTTTTGGTCTTCTTTGTCACTAAAGAAAGATTCCAAAGTGTGAGACTGAATCTGAGTGCGTTTTTGCTGCCTGGCCATGTTCCCAGCCAACTTACTTGACCCTTGAGTTTTTCGCCGGGGTATGACTGCTTGTAGAGTATAGAATACTTTGTCCCAAGCTTGACGGGATATGCTGTTGTTTTCAGAGCTATTTCTACACAGCAAGCTCTGCCACACTAGTGCTACTCCTCCCCCAAGAAACCCCTCACTCTCAGATCCGCCACTTAATTCCTCCCACCAGGTGGGCTTGGGGCTGGAAGCAACTGTAGCTGTAGCTCTGTAAGCAGCCTCAGAGCTGCACCACCTCCTCTGCCCCCGGGGTGGTGGCAGAACCACCAACTCCTTTCACTTTGTCCCCTGCAGTTTTTCCCACTAACCTTCTCTGTTGTCTTTGGTGTTTGTGGGTTGAGAAGTCTGATAACTGCCACAGCTCACTGATTCAGGGTGCTAGGGCCTACTCCGCCCAGTTCCCTATCTGGTTGGTCCTGGCACAGCCCACTCTGGGCTCTGCTCCCCTCTGCTCCCAGCTCCGTGCGATACACCTTACCCAGAGACCATCCAGGCTGTCCTGGGCTGGATCCCTGCTTCCTTCTGCTATTTTGTGGGTTCTGCAGTTCTAGAATTTGTTCAGAGCCATATTTATAGGTGTTTGGAGGGACCTGGGGTGGAGCTCACACAAGTCCCTGCTTTCCAGCAGCCATCTTGGCTCCGCCCCCCCTTTCCAGACTTCTTATACCTTACAACCCCACCCTTACTCCCTACCCCCATGTACTCTGTGATCCAGGCTCATCAGTCTCCTGGATGTTCCTCAAATAAGACACTTCATCTCCTGACTCTGGGTGTTTTCTCTGGCTGTTTCCCATACCTGGAATCTTCTCCCTCCTTATCTCCAATAGTCCTGGCTTCCTTCAAATTAAAAGCCCACCTTGTATAAGACCCCCCTTCAGCCTTCCCTCTGCTTATTACTTGCAATTTTTCATATAGATATAGATAGATATCCTGTGCATATATATGCGTAAGTATATGTGTGTATGTATGTGCGTGTGTGTGTGTCTATATATATATATATATATATATATATATATATATATATACATATACATATATATATATATATATCTTCTATGTGGGTGTCTGTGTATCCTGTACACAGATAGATAAGAGAAAGAGAGAGTTACTGTGTTGTTTGCATGTTGTCTCCCTTGGTAGGCTGTGAGCCAGTGGCAAACACAGGCTAGGTGACTTGCCCAGGGCCACACAGCTAGGACGTTTCTGAGGCTGGATTTAAACTCAGGTCTTCCTGACTCCCAACACAGTGCTCTATACACTGTGTCACCTAGCTGCCCCATATTCCCTAATGGCAGCTATATTGACTAGTGGTAGCTATAATAACAATTTCTTCCTATGGGTCTTCCTTCTTGTCTTTTTCTTAAAGGGTTTAGGAGTACTAAAGACAGTTCTCATTATTCCCTTCAGGGTACTCCAAAAGGTATGTGTGTATGGCAGGGTGGGAGGGGCACTGTCAGCTCTTTACCTTCTTGCTTCTTGCTATAGATCTCTGCCTGAGACAGTGGCATGGATGTTAAGGTCCTGTCTACCAGGGGATTCTCCTCATCCTTGTTAGGAAGGACTCCTGGACTGTTCTGCTTCTCATCAGGAGGCTGTCTGCCAATAGGTTGTCTTATGGTTCCACCCAGGATACATGGGAGGGGTTCAAGCCTTGCCTCTATGAACCAGGTTTAGAAAAAGTTCATTAACCCAAGCCCATGCAACACAGGAATCGGGCTGCCTGAGCCACCACAAACCAAATACTACCCTTGAGGAGGCTATCCTGACCATCCTCCAGACTACCTGGCCAGAGTAATTTGCCCACTAAGTTATCATCTGGGTCAGAGGAATGAGGTCCTGCTGCACTTTCTCTCATAGGGTTTCCTTAAGCTGTGACCACTCTGGTAGATAATCTTCCAGAGATGAAGCTCCCATTTCAATATTAAGCTGGAAGTAAGGTAATTTCAGGGTTCCCTATTTCCATAAGTGCTGTCTTTATTATAGTCCTAGTCCAGAGCTCCTAACACTGCTGAACTTGATGACGAGCGATGGCATCCTCATAAAGTAGGTCTTGGCAAATGCAGTATTTCCATCTCTTAATGGTTGAAAACTTCCCTCTGATCACCATCTGTGGGCCACTCTGATAATTCAATATATTCTATCTGGCCCCAAACTTGCCCCTTCTTTCTGTCCTCCACGTGGTCATTTAGTAGTATGGTCACATCAACCAAGGCTGCCACAACTCTAAGCCTAACATTCTCTGCCAAATAGCCCTTCAAATTCTCACATGCCCATCTGTAAGAGTTCTGTCATTCCTCAAATGCCCCTCAACCGAAAGAATTTGCCAATACAAGGAAAAAGCAATGCATTCCCTCATTGTACTCCCGAGAGTAGTTACAGATAAATCTTGTTCACCTTTTCCTCTTGAAATCCTTGATTTCTTTTAAGACTCAGATCAAATTCTGCTTTCTGTATGAAGCCTTTCTAGGGTCCTCTTAGGAGCTAGTGCCTTCCTCTTCAAGGTTATCTTTTACCTGATTTATATGTGTTTAGTACATAGTGTACCTACATATGTGTTTTGTATGTATTTGTACATATATGTGTTGCCTCCCCCATTAGCATGTAAGTTCTTGAGGGCAGGGACTGTGTTACCTCTGCTTTTGTGTCCCTAGTGCCTAGCACAGTCACAGAGGTGACATATTGGTGTTTCGTTAATGCTTGCTTGCCTGATAGTTCAAATCACCAGAAACTGCCACAAACTACTCAAAGCTCCCTAGCCAGGGGCTCCCCTCTACCATCAAATGAACTGTCCATTTCAGGACCCTTCCTAATTTCCCTGTCCTGGAGGATGTTATTCTCACTACCACTACAAATACCAAAAATGTATCCACCTGGCAGACTATAAGCCCTCACATGCTTCATTTTTGTGCTTGTACCCATACACCTCACACCATCTTAACAAGTGCTTGCTGAATTGATCTACCTTTTAAAAATATGGTAGAAGTAAAGATTTTTTTAATAGAAAATAACACAAGAAATAACACAATAGGAAATTATTCCTTTCTGGGAAATCTTGGTTCAGGACAGTCAAACTTCCATTTATGAGTTAGTTCTCCTGTGGCATACAAGAAATTCACAGGCACTCACAAGCCACTATTTGCTCCTTTTCCAATCAATTATCCAGTAAACACTCCACCAAGCTTCTGGTTCTTACTGTCCAGCCAAAGTTGGTACCTAGAAACAGTGGTCACATGAGGCAGCCCACTTTAAGGTATCCTTGTAGGTCACAGTCACATGCAGGACATCTAACATGGCTCTTTTGGGACAACATGCTTAATTTTGACTATGAATTGAACTAGAAACTTTGGGTTAAGTCTTCCTAAAATATAGTTTTAACAGGCTCAGCATTCAATAGTCTAAAAGGATAAAGCCCAAACTCCTTAGTTACCCTTCATAATTAGACCTTTCCAAATTTCTCTCTCATAACTTTCTTTTCTTTTCTTCTGGAGGGGGGAAGACAAGGCAATTGGGGTTAAGTGACTTTCCCAAGGTCACACAGCTAGTAAGTGTGTCAAGCATCTGAGGCCGGATCCTGACTCCAGGGCCAGTGCTTTATTCACTCTGCACCACCTAGCTCCCCTCTCATAACTTTTCTATGTGAACTCTCTAATCCAGCTATCTGGTCTCCAGATATAACTGGTGTTTTCCTATCCGTATACTGATGTTTAAGTTGTTCCTCCTGCCTTTCCCTGCATCTCTACTCATCAAATTCCAACCAAATATTCAAGGTCTTGTTCAAACCCTACCTCCTCCAGAAACCTTTATTTGATTATCTCTCCAGCCTCTAAATTCTTATTACCTACACAAATACACATACTATAAACATTTATTAAGCTCTTGCAGTATGCAGAGCATTAAGACATAAAGTTTAGTTAAGATAAGGTTCTCACCCTCTAGGAGCTTACAGCTTTGTCAAAGTTGAGATAGCACTGCAGAGAAACATAATGTAGTGCTTTATAGATGTGGCTAACCCCTTTAACTAGACTAAGCTCCATGAATGTCTATGTTTCATATTTCTTTGTATCTCTGGCAGCATATAGCCATAATACACAGCACGCATAGGATACAGTCAAAAATCAGATTTAAAGCTGGAAGAGACCTTAGAGATCATGCACTCCAGCCTCACCATTTTAAAGATAAGAAAACTGAGACCCAGAGAAGTTAAAAGTAAAAGTAAATAGCAGAGCCAGGGTTTCAGCCCAAGATCTCAGATCTAGTGCTTTTCCCACTACACTCCATCATCATTCCTCATGAGTTCCCACTCTATCCTGTAAAATACTGCAGTAGGCAGGCACCTTCTCTATTCTTCTTTCCTTATGGACAGAAAAAGGAGACAACAAGCCAATTTCACACCAGAGCAGAGCTCTTTCTGTGCTCAAGCTTCTTACATGTAAGGAGAGCCCTACATAGGAATATAAGGAAGCCAAGAAGCCACACCAAACATAGGCTACTCTTTGCCCCATACCTCCTTCTTCAGGATGCCCACAGACAGTAATACACAAATGCACGAACATTTTAGTGAAATCTTACCAATAAGCACTGACCACATCAGCACACACCTGTATCAATTCTTCCTTCTCCCCTCCCCACGTAGAGAAGTGGGACCTGTGATTGTTTTAACTTTGTTGTATCATTTTATTCTTTGGATTATGCCCTTTATGACCAGATATTCAAGTTACATACCTTTCATTATGTAATAAGAGCAAATGGTTTCATTGTGCTCCAATATTATTTAAGAAAAATATATCGCTAATGGTAACCACAAGTGTAGTGTGTACTATAATGCAACATAATTTGTGTTGCATTGATTTACCGTGGCTTTTTGCGGGGCCTTGAGCCTGTTCTCCACTAATGACTAATGGAGTTTTCCTGGTTTTTGTGGAGCTGTGAATGGAGATCACATGCCACCACAACCATGGTCTGATTTTTTTTTTAAAGAGATGGTCTCCCAAGGCAGAACTTTTCTTAACTGAAGTTTCAGCTTGAATTAAGACCTTCTAGTGATAAGTGACTCTCAACAAACTGATACACAGACTCTTAACATTTATTAAATCTGTTTATGGAAGTACTCTACTGGACACTAAAGCAAAAGCTTTATTATAAAGACTAAATTAGACTATATATCAGCTTCTAAGCTTAATAAGACTATTTATTAACCCACCATTCATCATTGATGCTCTCCAATGGAGGGAATGGGGCTGCATAGGAGTAGGAAGATGGCACATGTGGCAGCAGCCCAGTGGGACTCTGGGTATGGAGCCACATAAAGATAAGAGACAATTGTAGTGGTGAGAGTCAAGTGACGCATAATCCAAGATGGGAAACTCCTAGCAATGTAGGGTAGATGCCTTCTTTGCAATTTATAGTTTTTAAGACTTGCTTGGGGGAGTGAGCAATTAAGTAACTGTGCCCAGGGCCACACAGCCATTATGTGTCTGAGTCAAGACTTGAACCTGGATTTTCCTGACTTGAGGCCAGCTCTTTATCATGCTGCCTATGCAGAATACAAAGTCTGAAAATATTTGTTTTTGAAAATCAGAATTCATGACAACTTCTCTATGGAAAATAAACTTCAGGAAAATCTGGTAATGGGATCTTGTATCAGTCTTAAATTCTCAATTCCAGAAGATACTCAACAATTCAGGGTCTGCATTCACAGAGTAACAAATAAAGTGTCCTACAATTTAGGAGTAAAATTGATAAGCTAAAAAGTATCTGGAGAAGGGCAACTTGGATTATGTGAAGGAGCTTGAATCCATTTCACATGAAGATGGGTGAGAAGGAACTGGGGACATTTAGCTGGAAGGGAAGAAGATCATGGGTAGGGGGCATGATAGCCTTGTTTAAGTATTTGAAAGGCTGTGTTGTGGAAAAGGGATTTAGATTTGTTCTGTTCGGCCACTAGGGCAGAAGCAGGAGTAAGGGATGGAAGCTGCAAAGGGGAAAATTTAGAAATGCCTCATGGAAAAAACTTTCCTAATAGTTTTGTCCAAAGGTGGAGTGGGAAGGTAGAGGTCTCCAAGGAGAGCTTACATGACCATTTACCAGCTATGATGTAGTAGGGATTCTCTTTTATGATTGCAATAGAAGGCCACCAAGCCACTTCCAACTTTAAAATCCTGTGATTTGCTGAAAGCAGTAATGTGGGAATGGAAGTTTGGATAGCTGGTTGCTGTCAAATCAACTATGAAAGTAGAACATTTCCAGTACCACAACATTGTCTGGGTAACCTAGGAAGAATGTTAGAGGATAGCTTGAATTACCCGAATTAATCAAATGGATAGTCCTGATTTACTAAATAATTGCTTCCTGATTTACTAAATAATTGCTTCCATTTATTTCAAGCAATAAGACAATTTTTAAAAAATTCTTAAATATTCAATTAGAACAATTTAGCTTAGGCACATATCTAGAGATGAACAACGAGCTAGGCCAGAATTGGATAATAGAAGAAATAGGGTTGGATCACAATCTGGGAAATTGCATAGTGCTTTTTAACAATCCCAAACCACTCTCTGTGATAAAACCCATTTCCTTAATGCCAATGTTTTCCAAGGAATGAATTCACAAAGTAAACAGATAAGTGCTTTAGCATCTTCTCTAGTAATTTGAAAAAAATAATTTCTCCCTAGAGAAATGTTATTTTCTGTTATTTGTTCTGTTGTTCTGTTATTTGTTCAAATAACAGTTATTTGCTGATGATAAAATAAAGGCTGAGAAAAGAACTTTCAATTTCTAAGAAATTAAATTTGCCCAAATTTCATCAAAAATCCTTACTGCACTGGGAATATCAAGTCAGGATCAAAAGTCCAAGTGCAGCTCACCTGAAGGAAACTTGATAAATAAACTAGGATTTACAAGACAGGTTAATTAAAGGAGTTTACCAAAGCACTTCTTTAAATGCAAAGTCCCTTCATGTACCTAAATGACTAAATTCATAAAAATTCAAAAACTTTCAGAAACATTTTTATTATGTTATGGTGAAAGTATAGAAGTAAAGATTTCTGAAGGGCCAACATGCAGCTTGGTACAAGTTTCCTTTCTGCACTATCCAATTCCACTTTAGGTGTACTCATATCAGAAGGTAGAGGACTGAATAAGAGCGTGTCCACAGAAGTGCTATCAAGGTGGTTAGAGAACTAGAGATCATGCCATAGAAAGATAGATTGAAGAAGTTGTGGAATTTTAACCTGGAGAAGATCTACTGGCAGTAGTGGAACAAGGGGAAGGTGTGGTGAATTCCACCCCACTGGATATCTTCAAGTAGAGGCAGCATGATCCCTTGTCATCATTGGGGTAGAATTCAGTCATGCATTGCTGGATTCCTAACTGGACTAGCTGGCCTTTGAGGTCTCTTACAATGGCAAGACGCTGCAAAGTAGGTTGCTGTATATTACTTACCATGACTTTTGTGCAAGAAACAGTATAAAAGATATCAAGGACCTACATAACAGGAAAGGCCATTCATGTTCTGAGAGATAACAGATTAATGGCCTGAATAGGGACTACATGGGTGTCTTAAAAAATTAAAGGGACAAAAGGAAGGCCTTTAGCATATTGGAAAGAACTTTTTGGGAAGATTAATAGAAAGGCATGTACAGGAATCATACTGAATGAGAAGACATGGATGGGGTGGGTTCTGAATTGGTGAAGGGAATAATTCCAGTCTTGAGATTATAGATTCATGAAAGTATCCAAGCTGGACTCAAGAAGGTAATCCAGGTGGGAATAGAAGGAGGGTTTTCTAGTCTTTGTACCCATATAGAATCATTCTTAGCCCTTCTAAATATCAATCAACATGCATTTATTAAATTTATTAAGAGCCTGGCCCTAAAGACACGAAAAAGAAAGTGAAATAGTCCTTGCCCTCAAGGAGCTTAAATTCTAATAGGGAAATGATACACATGTATACAAATATGTCTCAAATACATACAAAATACATTTAAAGTGGTTTGCTGGGCAGAGATACTAGCTTCTTGAAGGAACAGAAAAGACCTCACAAACAAGGTGGGGCTTGAGCAGAATCTTAAAGGAAATGAGAAATTGTAAAAGAAAGATGAAAAAATACAGATATGGGGGACAGGCAATGGAAGGCACAGAGACTGGAGATGGAATATTATGAGTGACAAGCTGAAAGAAGGCTGGTGTGGCTGGCCCATAAAGCTCAAAACTCAAAGGTAAGAACTGGACTTACTGGTCAGGAGATATGCTCTCACCCTCACAGATAAGATCCCCTTACCCTCCTGGTTACCTTCATCATCCAGATTCAGAAACTAGGTGTCATCCTCAATTCCTCACTCTCTCACTCCCCATTATCCGATCAGTATTCAATTCCTACTGATTTTGTCTTTGCATCTCTCCTACATGGCCATTTCTCTCCCCTGACATGATGACCACTATGGGGCCAGCCTTCATCACCTCAAGCCTGGACTATTTCAACAGCCTTTCAGTTGGCCTCCCTGCCTTGAATCTCTCCCCACCCCAGTCCATTCACTCAACAATCAAAGTGATTTGCTATAGTGCAAGTCTGACCATGTCACTGCCCAATAAATTCCAGTGGCTCTCTATCCTCTCCAGAATAAAACATAAAATTCCTCTGTTTTACTTTTAAAGCCTTTCATAATCTAACCTCTTCCTACCTTTCTAGCCATCTCATACTTTATTCCCCGTTACATACTTTATAATCCAACAGCACTAGGCTCCTTGTAATCTCTTACACACAAAACTCTGTCTCTCATCTGTCTTTTCACATGGGGAACTGGCTATTCCCCATTCCAAGGATGCTCTTTCTTCTTATTTCTGCCTCTGGGTTCCTTCAAGTCTCAGCTAAAATCTCACCTTTTCAAAGAAGACATTCCTATCTCCCTCAATTCAAGTGCCCTTCCTTTGAAATTATCTCCAATTTACTCTGTATTCTGTAAGTACATAGTTGCTTACATGTTGTCTCACACCTTAGAATATGAGCTCCTTGAGGCAGTAACTGGGTTTTTTTCTTTATATCCCTGGCACATAGTGCAGTACCTGGCACATAGTAGGTACTTAATAAATACTTATTAACTTGACTCAATTCAATCAGGTTTGAGTTCACCTAACTGAAATATCATTAAGCCTACATCTCTCCTCATTCCCAATAAGAGTATACAAGTCTCTCTCGTATTTTCTTGAATTTTAGGCAAATTATACCTAGAGCATCCCTCAACTCCGCCAGTTTAGTTATGCTATCAGAAAAGCAAATGAAGTCAGCCTGTAACGACTTGTTATTGGTGCTGACATGCTAGGTCTCTGTGATCAGTGCTTCTTCTTCTTAGTTGATTCATAGCTATGCCTTCTACCTATGCTTTCTAAACTTTGAGCCTTCTAGAACTTTGCCAGAACAGAAGTCAAGCTCACAGGTTCATATCTTACAAAGTGCCCCCTCTCCCTTCTTGTGAAAATCAGGATGATGTCTGCCCTCTTCTCCTCTTCTCTGTCCTTCCCAAAAGATCTTTTCCCTTCCTCATGAAGCCATCTTTTATCAATACACATGTTGACTTTGTTTGAAGCAATTTTTTAAGCTCTTAATGGAATTTGTCTACCTCGTCATTATCTGCAACAGATGTTGATACTTAAATTGCAATTATCTTCTTGTTAGTTTTGTGTTTTGGTTTTTTTTTTTTTAAGCAAGTGCTGGGGATGAGCACCCAAGGACACATAATCAAGCATCCCATGAGATAATTCTTGTTGCCTTCAAGTGCAGATAAGATAAAATCAGTCAATTCATTCACTTTCCCCTGTCAGGAAAACCCATGAGTCATTCTAGCATTTAGCTTAAACTTCCTCCATTCTATATTTATTTATAGTGAAAATCTTAGCATGAATGTGAGCTGTACAAACATGCCAGAGTGCTTTTTGTCCCCAGTGACAGAAAAAAAATACCATTTAAAAATACTTACATTCTCAATAGTGTTGTTTGATGTAGTTCTGCTGATGTCTATTTGGAAAATCATTTTTAAATTCAATGTATAATTAGCATGTAGGGGAAGAGTCCATTTTATATCCAAGCATTGTTCATCAGAACGGATGGAAACATTAATAGATTCGGCAGGATATACTAAATATTCAGACGACCCTGAAAGACAGAAGTGAGTTATGGAAAAATCATTAGTCAAGCATGTATAAATAGATGCACAAATTAAATTGACCATTTCTTGCACTGGCAAGATTAAACCATCCGTCTCAGTTACTCTTTCTTCTAAGAGATAACTGCTCAGTTCTTAAAACTGAAAAACAGTGAAACTGCACAAAAAGATCCACAGGGGTAGCGGCGGGGGGGGGGGGGGGGGGGAATTCCAGTTGATTTGGAAATTTGTAGCAAAAAAGTCTAATAACTAGGAAAGTGCAATTGTTAATAATATTTCATGCTTCTGGGAGGAAAAAAATTGGAAATTCTTATCTTTTTTTGTTAGAAGTTAGCACTTTACAGGTTTTAAGGAGACACCCCTGTAACGGCAACCACACTGGCATACCCAGGATGGCTGCTAGTGCAGGTTCTTAGATCTGCTTTACTAAGGAAAGGTAACTGTTTCAGGGTTCAACAATCTTTCTTTAATTACATAGAAAAAAATGCAAAGAGAAATAAAGACCAGCAGAAAGGGCTCTACTGCCTGAATCAAAGCTTTACATCTGTCACTGAATAGAGACAGCCTTTACCTCTAAGCCATACAGCCACTAAGAGTCTTGACCAGGGATCCTTCTTGTAAGCGAGCCCCCAAAGCAAAAGCTCCCCTCTCACAATATAAATTCTTTTAGCTAATAGTCTTAGAGCTAGAAGGTATTACAACTCAACGCCTAATTAGCTTATTAACAAAAGGTGTGAAAGCCTTCCTATAAGCAAGCTTCCCTTAATGGGCTCCACATAAGGCTTATTAATGGGCAGGGAAGATCTTACACCTCCCCTCCCCCCATTAACATAAACCCCAAGGTAATACAGTTTGGTAGAAAGAGCATGGGATTTATACCCAAAGGGACTGGATTTGAATCCCAGCTCTTCTACTTACTAACTTCTTTAGAGACTTCTCCTTCCATTTCCCCAGCTTCATTTTCTTTATCTATACACTGAAGGGTTTGGACTAGATGATTCACAAGTCTCCTTCCAGTTAAAATAGTCCAAGCAGCTTCTAAGTGTCAACACACAGATCACTGCACTGGAATTAACACCTCTATCAATCAAAAATTACTAATCATTTCCTAAGTATCCAGCACTCATCTCGGCATCATGGGAGATATAAAATAAGGCTAAGGTGCTCTAGCTGGGGAAGTGAAACTAATGCACATAAAGTCGCTAGAGAATCGCAAAAGACTGGAAGATCAAGTGGTATGGTACAAACTATAAATGCTATAGGCAATCATAGGAGCTAGTTGGAATGGATCTTAGAGATCATCTAATCCAGTTTTTTGTTTATAGTTTTATAGTTGAGGAAACTAAGGCCCAGCAAGCTATGCAATTTACTTAAGGTCATGTAGGGAGTAAATGTTAAAAATGAGATTGAAGTTGTTTTCTTCTCATCCATCTAGTGGGATGGAAGAGTGGGAGTCAGACACTGGAAAATAGCCTAGAGTCTTTCCCAAGCTGCCTCCAGATCTAGCACTCTCTCCACTGTGCCGTATCCTAGAGATATAATTGACAAGAATAAGAAAGGTGAGAGAGAGAGAAGAGGCAGCGGTTATTCTGAACTAGGAAAAGAGTGTTGTCTTCAACATGAGAAAATTTTGGAGGAGGGGAAGGTGTAGGGGAAAAGATTATTTCAGAAATGTTGGATTTAAAACGCTGACAGGACACTTAGATTAAAAAAAAAATCCAGCAGGCATTTGGTGCTATAAGATTGGAATTCTGGCAAAAAAACCAGGGGTTGATAAATAGATTTAAAATTCATATACACAGAAATGATAACAGGAGCTGATGAGATCATGAGAGAAGAACCTTAGAGAAGACCCAAGCAAAAAAGGGTAAGGAGATGGATGGTGATCCAGCAAAGGAGATTAAAAAGGAATGATCAGACAAGTAGGAAAAGAATCAGGAGAGAACAGTATCATAGACGCCAAAAGAAGAAGATTCAACAGTAAGGACTAATCAACAGTGAAGGCACTTTCATAATTTTGTAAAGGATACTCCTAGACTGTTCCCTCACTTCCAGGCCAATATCCAATCAGTTCCCACATTCTCCACTCTTCACAATATTCCTCACACCTTCCATCCTGGATTGTCTCTTTTGTGTTGGACTTTCAAAAGGTCAACATGGAGGTTTTCCATCCATCCATTCATGGCAGTCTCATCGAGTAGCCACAGGATCACAGAATTTTAGATCTAGAAAAGACCTCAGTGGCCATGTAGTCCAACTGTACCTGCATAGGAATCCCCTCTACAACAAACACCACCAACTCTAGCCTGAAGATGTAGAGTGAGAGAGAGCTCGCTATCCCTCAAGGCAGACTACTTTTGGATTACCTGTCTGTTTTTTTTTTCCCTATATCAAACACAAAGTTGCTTCATTGCAATGTTCATTTACTGTTCCTAACTCTTTGCTCTGGGGCCAAGCAGATCAAGCTTAATGCCTCTTTCCCCAAGACAAATCTTCAAATACTTGAAGTTCTTGGATCCCAAACCTAGTGGCCCTTCCATTACACCTTCATTAGTATCCTTTATCAGACCATATATCCCAATTTTTAGTTCCGAAGCATAGTCACTAAATTTATATTGAATCACAAGAGTGAGAGTGGGGATTCATTCACTAGTCTGGCAATGGATAAATCAATCAATCAGTCAATAAATATTTATTAAGCATCTACTATGTGCTAGATAGTGCTGAGTGCTGAAATATGAAAAAAAGACAGTCCCTGTTCTTCAGGAGCTTACAACCTAACAGAGGAGGACAACACATGAAAGGAAATTGAAAAGGGGGAGGGAACAGTGACTGATAATATAAGAACCTTGAACTGAGCCCACCAAGTCCAGCCGACTTGGAGTATGATGTGCTAAACCTCATTTACAAGAGTTGCTTAAAATATTTTAATTCTCTGATTTTCTCTTTTAGAAGTTTAGTGGACTATGCTTACAGCTTAAGGCTACCAAGCAAAGGCTGCACTGAAACTCTCAATAAAAGGAATAAAGCAATCAGATTTATTTCGAGGCACATGTCCAACACCAAGAGGCGTGAAAATAAAACCCTGAAAAGCAGTTTTTTCTTATGAAATAATATGAGCAAGAATATTCCATTAAGACCTCACAGCTCCATCCTTCAAGATGCCCTAATACAGTTAGATAGGGCCCTGAAAGAAAGGCTTTTTCTTCCTAAAGAAAACCAGTAACTAGATGGGCTAAGGGTTTGAATAAAAGCAACCTGGCCAAACTTCAATGATCTAATCATTAATGCCAACCTAGTGTTTTTTTTTTCAGCCAAGTGTTCTTATCCTATAAAACATTCCCTCAGACAACTAGCTGTAAATCCTTAGACTTGTGACTGGTGCTGAAGAAAGAGGCTGGTCAGTACAAAGGAGGGCTCTCACTGGGAAGGAAGTCTCTCCAATTTTTTGGCTAATCCTAAACCCTACCACTCATCCTCTCACAAAACTCAGGCATCATGCCAAATGAACTTGTCTACCAAAATTGCAATTAAAATTCAACCAGTGGTGTCTCTAGGAAATGAAGAAACTCTTGCCTTGTGCAGTGTTAGAGAACAACATTTTTCCCTCCACAGCATCATGGTCAGTATGACAAGCGAAAACAGGGGCCAGGATACTGTGTTACTCAGGTTTCTCCTGAATCTCTTCAGAGCCTAGCAGACAAGTATCTGCGAACCCACAGAACAGACTCTAACTTCCTGGCAAGAAAGGGGCTGAACCCTGTGGCATTCCAGGAACTACTGGAAATAAAGGTTCAGCCTCATACCTGTCTTTCATTCTCCATAGTGTCTTTCATTCAGCAAGCATTAATTAAGGAGGATATGTTAAGCGAGAAGGTATTCTTGGAGAAGCACATTTCATCATTTGGTCTGGAGAAAATATCAGTTTTAGGTCCTAATAGAAGGAAGACATAATGAAGACAAGAGGGTAATAAAAATAGGTGGGATCTCTAGCAGGAGCATCTGATTGGTTTCCCACCTTGGATCCCACAGACGAGGAGGTGTCAACTGTCACTGAGGCTGGAAGTTTCCATTAGGGGGAAGGAGGGAAAGGGGTGGTATTTCTAGAAAACAGGCAGGTGTGGGGGAAGGGTGTGTCTAGAGCAAAGACAGCCTGTCTAAAGATGGGCTAGGTCCAGAAAACATAACTTTTTTGCATTACCATGGTTTTTTGATTGATTTGCACAGGTCAATCAGAAGTAAACTATAAAAAGCTAAGTATTGCTTACTAAGAAAGAAATGTGAGATAGTTGGTGAGAGTTTGAGAAAGGGAATATTCTTCTGACCAACTCCACCCCTTACACATGGAATATTCGTTTTCTCCACCAATAATGACATTATTATACAGATACCTAGGCTGGACCCCTGATTAGATTCCTGCACTCGCAGCTGGTTATGACAAATATGGTCAGGACAGTGCTGTAGATGGATGCTAACTGCTGATAATTGGCATTTAGCATCTGTCTATTATGTGATCCTCTCCGAAGTTCCAAGTATCAAAAATCTGGCAAGAAATTTCTTATGTGGACTTCTCAGCTACATTTGGGAACTGGAAACTGGCAGGTAGTAACTCTAGTAAAGCTAGAGATGATCACAATTGTTGTTTGGGTGCCATCATAGTCCAAAAAAGCATGGTTTCCTGGACCCAACCTTTCTTTTGACAAGCTCTTTGTTCTACTCAGCCCCTACACCTTTCACCTGTCTGCCCTTTCTCTAGACCCTTATTCTCCCTGCCCCCCATCTCCCCTTCTTTTGTTCAGAATCTTCTGTATTGTAAACTTCTAGACTTGATAATTGGCCCTTCCAAGCCTGTGTAATCAGAGGTTGGAAACCGAGTCGACGATCTTGCTAGAGATCCCATCTATTCCTAGACCCTCTTCCCCCATGTCTCTTTTCCATATCCCAGCACAATTCTGATGTGTGGACCAATCCATGTGTATCTTCACAAAAGCAGCAGGTGGCACAAGAGCCTGGCACAACCTGGGCTCTATATCAGGAGAATTGTCAGACTTTAAATCACCCATCCTGTTCTGTCTGCTGGGGCCCGAGGAACATCTTACTTGAGGCCCACACCTCTTCTCTTCACCCCTATTTGTAATTCAGCCACAACTGCTGCTGGCTGGGTTACAAGTGTGTCTTGCCCTTCTAGAGAACTGACTGTATCTTTGTCTCTCTGGGGGATGTGATTCAGATATGGCCTTGACTCCCCAGTCCTCTTATCTCACAAACTTCCCCTCGTATGAGTTAAAAAAACACCAAGTTAAAGCTAATGCTCTTAGTATCACTGACTAGCTCCTTCTGTAGAAATATTAGTCCTCAAAAAAACGTAGCTGCAGTAGAAGAGGAGATTAGGACATGGGATATTCTTAACGCAAATTGGAAATTCCATCTCCTGTTCTCAGCCACAAACTGCCCCACAGCCTTCTAGTGGGACTACTTCAAGAAGCCACAAAGAGTAATATTCTCGTGTGACCAGGCTATATGAGAATTCTATCCAGTGAAAGGAAAATCAGGAGGGGTATTTAAATGGTGTTTTAATCAAATCTACTTCTTTCAATGACTTTTGCATATGCTTCTGGACGGACATCCTGTGTTCCCTTCCCTCCCCCCAAAACACTTATTTTTGTTTCCTTTGTCTAATCATATGAGAAATAATAGACTAGACTAAACACAGAAAGAAGGAGACCTGGAACCACCAAGCCAGAGAACAAGGCAAACTTGATGAATTTATATAAATTACCGAGCCCCGCCAAAAAATCTGTACAAGGCTAATTAAGGTACTATCCACACTTTACATAACATTTGGGTGCTGTTAATTTTTGTATCCATTTGCAAGGTTTTTCAAAGAAAATCACTGCTTGGGAAGGACCATGGCTTCCATCCATTATCATTTTCAGCAGTTTAAACAGAAGCAGCAGAAAGCTGAACTCATATAATTTGAAGTAAAAAATGGACTTGTGGCTACTATGCAGAGACACAGCCTCTCTTCACCCGGAACAATGGATAATGATGGCTGACGCTGTGTGACATGCAATATGGCTTAGTAGAGTGAGCTCTGCATTTTGGAATCCAAAGACTCGAGCTGGAGTCATGTTTCCATATCCTATAAGCTATATGGGCAAGTCATTTTACTTCCCTAATTCTTCGTTTCATCCGCTACGAAATAGGCGTGAGAATTGGTAGAGTGTAAAGCATGTAACTGTGGACGAGTTACTACACGCCTCACTGGGCCTAGTTTTGTCCTCTGTGAAATTATGTTGTAAGAAATGAGGAAAAAGATGATTTCAAAAGGATGTTGAAAGACTTGTATGAATAGATGCAAAATAAAGAGAGCAGAACCAGAAGAATGATTTATAATGCCAATATTGTACAAATGAGCAATTCTGAGGTTTTAAACACATGAATGAAGAATGAAATGAGTAGAATTAGATCAATTTCTATGACAACAACACTGTAAAAATACAACTTTGAAAGCTGTAAGAACTCTGTTCAACACAATATCCATTCATGATTCCAGAGGACCAATAATGGAACACACTATTCATTATATAAAGGTGTTAGGTTTAGGTTGCAGAATGAGACACACACCTGTGTATATGTACATGTGTAGTCACCGAGAGAATTTGTTTTGTTTGACTACACATATTTGTTATATGATTTTTTCTTCTTCTTCAGCGGGTTAGGGTTTGAGGAGGAGAAAATAGGTTTCTGTTAATTTTTTTCAAATGCAGAAGTGGGGGGAATACTACAGATTTGAAATTTTCCATACACTTCCAAATGAAGTAATTTTTATCAGTGTTACTTATCAGTCTTCATTACAAGAGAGCTCTCACAAAGTGTGAGTAATCTGTAAATGTCATGTAAAAACAAAACATCAATAAAACTGAAAGTGCAACAATGAAAATAGGAAAATAAAGGAGTTGGGAAAAAATGAAATAAAAAGAAGGAATGGGACTAAATAACTCAGAGGTCTCTCCCAGCTTGAAAGCTGGTTTCCTTTGATGCTATTTGCACTACTTACCTTACCTGGTGAGGGTCAAATATGATGTGTAAGACAACTCTCTGTAAAAACATAAAGCTCTTTACAAACATCAGCTTTAAGGATAATATTATGAGTATTGACAATAATGAATGAGTAGCAGATACGGAAAAAGTTACAACTTGTTAGAATTAAATCATCGGAAAGGAAAAGGTATGAAGCTGATGGATTCAAGCTGAAGCAAGTCCAATGGTATGATCAGGCCATCTTCATGAAGGAATTTTCTAAGTGAAACACAAAGATCTAAGACTCTTCCAAAGCCAACAAAAATAATGTGACTGAAGTGAAAAAAATTAACAATAAACAATCTGTAGTAGGCACCAAATTTCCTGTATTTGCCTTTTGTTCTCAGTATATCACTCCTATTCTTTTAAGTTAAATCCTCGTTCCATTTCCTTACCTTCGTTTATTCTGCATGTGCTAAAATGCATCAGTGCCAACAGAAATACTGTCTGAAGGGTCAGGAAGAGAGCCATTGGTTATTTTTATACCTGAAAAAGACAAATTTTGGAAAAGAAAGAGAAAAACTTTCAATTTAGTGGTAAGCATAAAAGTAGAAGCATATTTATAAGATCATGTATCTAGAAAGGAGCTTACAGGACAACTGGTCCAATCTCCTCGTTTCAGAGATAAGAAAACTGGAAGCTAGAGATGTTGTGACCTGCCCCAAATGATGAAGGCAGAAGTGGGATTTGAACCTCAGTTGCCTGACTTCAGAAACATTAGTCTTTCCACATACTACACTGCTTCCCATTGATCTTTTTGACCTAAAAGAGCAAAAGTGGGTGAAGGGAAGTAATTAAAAAAGAGACAAAAGAAACATTTTAGAATTTGAAATTCCTAGCATTTCCTAGGATTTCCTGGCATTTCCAGGATCAAATATAAAATCCTATTTGGCATTCAAAGCTCCTCATAACCTAATCCCTTCCTACCTTGGCAAGCTTTTTTTAAAAATCAATTTTAGTTTATTTTCAAGACCAAATTATTTCCTATCCTCTTCCCCTACCCATTGAGAAGGCAGGAAAAACAAAGCACACACACTCACTTATTCAAAACAAATTCCTACATTATCCAAGGAGAGAGAAAGAGAGGTGAGGGAGAAGGGAGATAATAAAGGGGGGGAGGGAGAAAGAGAGGAAGAAGAAGAGGAAGAAGAAGAAGAAGAGGAAAAAGAAAAAGGAGGAGGAGGAGGAGGAGAAGGAGAAGGAGGAGAAGAAGGAGGAGGAGGAGGAGGAAGAAGAAAGAGGAGAGAGGGGAGAGGGGGGAGAGGAAGAAGGAAGGAAAGGAGGAAAGGAAAAGTATTTCAAACCACACTCTGAGTTCATCACTTCTCTATCTGGTGGTGGGTAGCATGTTTCATCACAAGTCCTTTAGAATTGTGGTTGGTCATTTTGTTGCTCAGAGTTCCTAAGTCTTTCAGAGTTGATCGTCTTTACAACATTATTGTAATTGAATAAATTGTCCTCCTGGTTCTGCTCATTTCAGTCTGCATCAGTTCATACAAGCTGTTGCCATTTTTCTCCACCTTCATCCTTTCTTACAGCACAATAGTATTCCATTACATTCATAACTTGTTCAGCCATCCCTTGATTTATGGGCATCCTCTCAGTTTCCAATTCTTTGCTACCACAGAAGGAGCTCTTGGCAGTCTTCTTTTACCTTTCTCCCCCTGCCTCTTCCACCACCACCACCTCCTTCTCCTCGATCCAGTGGCACCAACCACCTTGCTGTTCCTCAAACAAGACATTTCACCTCTAAGGCATTTTCACTAATCCAGAGATTAGTGAAAATCCTTAACTTCCTCCCAGTTCCAGGTAAAATCCTACCTTCAAAAGCTTTTCCTGATACCCCTTAATGCTAGTGCTATCCTCTTGCTGATTATCTCCGGTTTATCTTCTATATAGTTTGTCTGTACATGGTTGTTTGCATTTTTTCTCCCCCATTAGGATGTGAACTCCTTGAGAGCAGGGACTGTCTTTTGCTTTTCTTTATATCCCAGCGCTTGGCATAGCATCTAGCATATAACAGGTATTTAATAAGGTCTCGTTGACTGACTGATGAGAAGGAGGGTAGGGTGGAGAAACAGCCTCAAATAAATTAAATTAAATCAACTGCTTTTAAAAGGCTAAATTTCATCTACTTGTCCCCTCCATGCCCTAGAACAGGGCTGTCCAAAATGTGCCCCAAGGGACTCATGAGGCCCGCAGTGTGATTTATGCTGCCCACCTACAATCACAGAAATTTACATAAATGCTTCAGTAAACTCTCACTAAAATGGCAGAGCTCTCACTAAAATGGCAAATCAAAATATATTGTCTATTGTTTCAATAGAAACCTAATGCTGGACAGCCCTGTGTTGTAACAATTGAGCTAGCAGCTGCTGTGGGAGTGAAAAACCAACACAAGCCCAACAACAAGAATGCTGTAAGCCCAGGTTCTTTTGATCTGCTTTACTAAGGAAAGTAACATCAGGGGGTTAACAATCTTACTTTAATCCAACATACAAATATCATTCACTCAGCTCAGGGGGAAAAGCTAGCACCCTGAACTTCAGAGTAAATACAAACAAATTACAAACATACATTTATAAACAGACCAAATACAATTCATAGTTACCAAGGAACCATCAACATCTGAGTTCAGTTGGGAGCTCGACAACGGCTGGCCTAGAGTCACGTGCTACTCTTACTGTGGCTCAGAGCTCCAAAAGAGAAAGCCAGACTCTAGGTTTATATATCTTGTTCAGGGTCAAAGGTGAGTCGCACATGCGACTCACCCACATGACCTAAAATTGTCACAAAAATGTGACAAACCCATGTGGGGTCTAAAAGCCTCTGATGTCCCAAACATGTCACTCAAACCCATGTAAACTAGGCTTTTCCTTGAGGCAAGGAGGTCACCAAGGACTCCTAATTTAATCAAGGAAACAAAGAACAAACTCTTCAAGGGCACTTGATTGAATAAGTGCTAAGAAGCCATCTTGATTGCCAATACACCCTGCCCTAGAATATTATCTATAATAAATGAGTATTGCTTACTGAAAGCAAGGATTTCCATTCTTTAAAAACACTTCCTATATTTTAGATAGATTACAGACTCAGCATGTCCGAGCAAGAGGGGGACCCTATAAGTCATCAAATTCAACCCTTCCTTTCTACAGACAAGACACTGAAGTCCTGAGAGGTAAAGGACTAGTAAGTGGTAGAACAAATATTCAGACCCAGGTCTCCCGGCTACAAGTCCACTGCTGTTTCTACCACACTGTGTTATTCTTAGTTTCTTGTCTTTTAAGTTGTGGGGGGGAAGTATTTTATAGCCAAGAATTGACTGAATCATCCAATGACACCCACCTCTGACCTCTGAACAACAAGAGTGTGTAGTGACTAAAGTTGAACTCACCAGTTTTAATTTGTTCTTTATCCTGCAATATGTTTCCGGTCAATATCCCTTTCATATATCACTTATACTTTCAGTTGGCACCAGGAGAGAATCAGAATTTGTTCAAAGTGTATTTGCAGTCATTACAAGTCTAGATCCTTGTACATCCTTTTAAAAAACAAAAACAAGAAGTTTGCGGGAATTTGTACTCTGTGTTAAAGCAAAATTTATCCATTAAAAAAATTTTTAAATGACTGTGATGGTTTTCCAGAGCTTTTGTATAAGTGCAACTGGGGTTGAGGGGGGTATGTGCATGACTGTCCTTCCTGAGTGAGGTGGCCAGAATACGTATTTGCTGGTTTAATGCTTTGGCGCAGTGGGGATAGTTAGGGCAGCTAGGGGGACCTCAGGTACTTACCAGCTGTGTGACCCTGAGTAAGTCACTTAATCCTGTTTGCCTCAGTTTCCTCATCTGTAAAATGAGCTAGAGAAGGAAATGGCAAACCACTCCAGTATTTTTGCCAAGAAAACCCCAAATAAGATCACAAAGAGTCAAACACCACTAAAATGACTGAACGACAACAATAAACCACACACGTATACATATACATACACACACACATATGCTCTGTGACCATTTAAAAATGGTTTATTGGTCTTACATATGTCACTATATATATATATATGTATGTATTTATACACATGAACTTTATATATACATATAACATAAAAGATCAATAAAACATTTTATATAGTCACAAAACCTTTCTATATTAAACATGCAAGACCTGTATAAATGAAAGACCATATGTATATGTATATACACATACATATATACATACATAGATATAGATATACAAACAGAAGCAGGATTTGAATCCAAGTATATGTGTGTGTATATATACACACATATATGCATATATAGAATATACCCTCCCTTCTCCCCCGAAGCCCATCAATATTTCTGAAATTTCTCCACTAGAGAGTTATCCCTTTGAAGGAAGTCATTGTACTGATGTAAATTAGAAGGAAGTTATTGTACTCATGTAAAAGAATTTCTCAGGAATTGAGTAGATGTTAATTAAAAAAAAACATCATGTTATCAGACATTAAGAAAATGCATAAGGGTTCTGGCCTTTATACAGCACAAGTACTTCAAATTTTGAAAAGGCTTTGCATGCATTATCTTATCTGAACCTCACAATAGCCTCATAAGGTAGATACTATAGAACATTATTATCATCATCTTACAAATGAGGAAACAGAATAATGGGATCATAGATTTAGAGCTGGAAGGACCTTCAAAGGTCATCAATTCTAACCCCCTCATGTTACAGATGAGGTAACTTAGGCCCAGAAAGATTAAGTGACCTGCTCAGGGCAATGCAGCTTGTACTCGTTTGAAGTAAGAGTCGAATCCTGGCCTTTCTGACTCCAGGTCCTGTACTCTTTCCAACTGGATGAGGGTCAGCTCCACCTCTTGGGACCCTCAGCTCTCGTCAAGGTTCAACTCAAGTACCATCTCTCATAGAGGTCTTTTCTAATTTTCTAAGTTGATAGTTCCCTATTCCCAATTACTTTGTATTTATTTGGTATAGAGTCTGTATTTATTAGTGCAAAAGGAGTTGATGAAGGGAGCCCCTGAATAACTTGATAACTTCCCTTGATGAGATCGTAAATCGTGGCCCTTTGTCAGACTGGCATCTTGCTGAGAAAATGCAGAGAACTCCTCTGATGAGTTCCATGCAGGAGTGTCCTGGTAAATGTTTAACAGCTAGCTGTCCAAAAAATATGTATACCTGACACATTTTTAAGTTTAATGCGCATTATCAACATTTTCTCTATCACTCTCTTAAGTCTAGACAAGCAATAAAACAATAAATCAAGCCCTGATTCATAGCTGGCCAATGTCGGAAGTGTAAATGCTCATACTGAAAATTTAACAATCATGTCTTGTGAGCTGGAGCTAGCTAGCACTAAGACATCCTTGGTTCTATGTGATGGGCATAGAGGTAGATGGCAGCTAAGAGTAAGAGGTATTAACCCTTGTTAGAAGAGTCATCCTTTCCCAATGGTCTATCAAAACAAGTTTAATACTTTCTTCATGTATTCCTTCTCCATTGGACTTTTAGATGAGAGGGCAGAAAAGGGTGAGAAAGGGGAGATTTCTCCCTTCTTTCCAACCCCAGAGCAGCCATGTGATTTGTGGGAGAGGCACATGGTGAGCCTAAGAGAGGGAGTCCTTCACATCTAACTGCTAGTTGCCCATTCTGTTTTCCTCCCCAATTTCTGGGCACAGATCAGAAACTAGAAATCCTGAGACTTTTGTGTCTTCATATGCATCTCATCATATAATCTAAGTCTCAATAAGGAGTCTGTAGGAAGGGAAGGAGGTACCTTTCACAACCATAAATGGACGAAAAATTCTTAACTAAATAGGTGACAGAGATGATTACAGATTAATGGACGATTCTAATTATGTAAAATTTTGAAATGTTTTTGCACAATCAAAATCAATTAGGAGTAGTTAACTGAGAAAAAAAATCTCCACAGCAAATATCTCTGATAAAGGTCTAATATTCAAAATATATAGGGAATTACTGCAAATATATAGGAATAAGAGCCATCCCAATAGGTCAAAGGATATGAACAGTTTTCAAATGAAGATGTGATGATTGAGGGTAGTCCTTGAAACATGAGAAATATGCCCTGTCTGGTTCCTGCTTAGTGAACCTACTTCCACATGCATTTGTAATGGAGAGTCCCTTCCCCGAACTTCAGAGCATGTACAAGTATCACGTGGTGAAGTAAAGTCTTTTAACTGGGTGCTCAGACAGAACTTATTGTGCATACAAAAGATTCAAGCTACTCTCTCATTTTCTTCCCTAGTGGATTCCAGTGAGGAAAATTGTTGGAAGCTTCCAGATGAGAGAGGAGCAAGGCTGTCTTATCTTCCACCTGGCTACCACGTGTCCCTGACTACGTGTCCCTATTTCTTTTTGTTCTTTTTTGATCTTAGGTGAATGAGTTATTGTTGTTGATCCCTCATTTTATAAAAGGACCAATGACATCATGGAGGTGATGTCTGGACATCAAGGTTGTGTAAAGTCATCAGCCTCACTCTCTCTTCCAGAGTCAATGAAGTCCAGTGTCAGGACAAAAGTCAAGACTGTTGAGGTCAGAGTCAGGAGAGTGGTCAGGTGTGAAAGAATTCACTTAAGACAACATTCTCTTTTAGTCATTGGGAGCTTTATTTAATGTGAAAGCACACAGACCTTTACTGTAGCTATGGATTTGAGTAAAAGGTACTGATATTTGGGGGGAGACTAGGCTTATATGGACAAAATCCTGACAGCCTAAAGATTTTAGGGTTTTGTGGTTGGTTAAAGATTAAGGACAGGACAAGGGGGACACAGGTTAAAAATTAAGGACAGGGTGGGGGCACAGGATAAGGGAGACAAAAGCAATTCTTTTGGTACAAGTTAAAAAGAAGTTTTATGGTATTTCTAGATAAGGGGGAAAGGGCTTTAGGATGCTCTCAAGTTAGAGGATGAGCTACAGAATGACCCCTTCCCCCCTCAGGAGGGGCCCCACAAAGTACTGGAAAAACGACCCTTAACATTCTTCTTAAACCATAGGGTACTGTTTGCATCCACATCAAAGACGACCATTGATGGGCTAGGATGCAGTGGATGACCTTGGTGTCTTCAATGTCTGACCAAGCTCTAAGCACTCCACAGTGCCTGTTTCAGCCATCTTCACGGCCATTGGAACAAATTGTTCTCATCTGCCCATTCCCACTAGAGGAAGTCTTCACATGCTTGGAGTAGACATACTCTTACCCTCAAGCTAAGTTAGCCTGTCTGATGAGAAAGTTTTACTGGGGTGTGGCCACTGCACATATGATAGCTTCTTGAAGCTAGAGGTGAGAGATAGATGACAGGTAGACACTAAAGATGGTTGAGCAGTTCAGAAAAGGGCTGGGCAAACTATCATCTATTTGAAAGAATTTTCCAAATCATTAAGAATTATAAAAATGAAAAATAAAGCAATTCTAAGTTTCCAACTGTAGCAGCAATTAGATTTGAAGATCTTTCCCACCCATTAATAGACCATGTGACCTGCTTACACAGGAAACCTAAGACACATGTGGTAGGAGGAGCTTCCTGACAGGAAAAGGAAATTATGTCACAGGAAATACAGAGAGAGAGAGAGGGAGAGAGAGAGATGTTATGGCTGCTAATGGCCGCCCTCATGATTGTTAGAACTGAACACGCTGACTTAGTTGTACTGTGAGTTTGTTTTGGGGGAGATCCCAACAGAAGGTCAGAGAGGTTTTGGGATGGTGAGGCTACAGGTTGTGATACAGTGTTTTAAGTTCCTTGCTATTGTGATAAAGTGGGCTGACTGGCTGTGGGAGCTGAACATTTGGTTATGGGATATGATTTTCTGGTATCTTAATAAATATTATACTTCTTTTGCCTTCTTTGTGGAGAGTCTCTCGTACCTTGCAATATAGAACTACATAGGCATATTCACGATTATCACTGATGTGTTTATTGCCTTACTGGTACACCAACTTATACCCATTAGACTGTCAGATATGAACATAGCAATAATTGGAAGAGGTGTGAGAGGGAAGGTATACTAATGAATAGCTGGAAGAGCTCAGAAGTAGTCTAAACATTTGGAAAACAGTTTGGAACCCTCAAAAAGTCACTAAATTGTATATATGCTCTGAAGCAATGATACCACTACATAGCATATACTCCAAAGTAGTACCAGAGAGAGGGAAAGAACATATCCAATATGCATAGCATAGCATAGTGACCAATGATGTCACCAGAAGATAGATAATGAATCATGTTTCCCACTTCCTAGAAGAGGTGATGGACTAGAGGTACAGAATGAGGCCTTAATTTTTAAACATAGTCAATATATGGATTTATTTTGCTTGATTATACTTGTTTCTTATACTTAAGACCTTTGGGTAGAGGAGGAGGGAATGGAAAGTTAGTGAGTAATGATAGAAGATACAAAAAAAAATCAAAGTGCATTAAAAATGAAGACATACATAAAAGAAACAAAAAGTCCAGAAGATATAAATTTAATAAACTTTAAAAGAATTATATATGTATGTGTGTATATGTGTGTATGTGTATATATATATATATATATATATATATACACACACACACACACACGCGCACACACATATATATGGAGGGAGAGAGAAAGAGAGAGAGAGAGAGAGAGAGAGAGAGAGAGAGAGGGAGAGAGAGAGAGAAGACTTCATGGTTGTATATATAATCCTCATCTTTTTTTAACATTGAAAAGGTTTTGTTTGTAAATGATTTTTAAGTTGAAAAGAAAAATAAAATGGAAAAAAATAAAATGTAGGGGGGCAAGAATAGATGATTTCTAGTTTCCCTTCCAGCTCTAAATGCTAAGAATCTGAAAACGAACCATCAGGAACACAAAGAAGCTCTAGGCATAATCTATAGAGCAAGTACAATAAAATGATATTATTTTCTAAATGCCTTTTTCTAAATCCCCATTACTTCCTGTTCACCAGTCCTGATAGATTTGTTCTTTCCCAATTCCCCTACTCATTCCCATGATGAACACAGAGATGATAATCATTCATTTCCAAGGAACTTGGGTGTGGTATGACACTGTTCAAAACCAGCTGGATGACACCACACTGATACACGAAACCAAGCCACTCCAAAGAGAAGGGCTGTTCTTTAGGGACACATGAGCTTGGTCTGGTCTTTCTTTGTAGAACTGATTCCTGATGAATGTATTCACCTTGAAGCCTCAGTTTCTGTCTCTCCTTCTTCCCCCTTCCCTCCTCCCTTTCCTCTGCTCTCCTTCCTCCCTCCTCCACCTCTTACCTTCTCCCTATATCATCTTTTCCTCTAACCCCACTTCACCTCTTAATTTCCCTGTTTGTGTCAGTGCTATCACCATCCTGCCATCCACCCAGATTGGCAAGCTGTCAATTTGATATTCCTGAACACAGATCCAATTAGGTCACTCTCATTCTCAAGAAGCTTCAGTGGCTCTCTGTTCCTCTTAAAACAAAACACAAACTCCTCTGATACTTCGAAATCTGTTTAGTCTATCTTTATATGGGCTATGACTCATGGCTGGAGTGTTCATCTCATAGAATATTGAGCTTCTCCAAGATACAAATCAGGTGCCTAGAGAAGCCTGTTCTTGATCCTCTTTGTGGACAGTGTTTGTTTCATTTTTTTTTATCTCCAGGGCCTAACTCAGTGCCAGTCACATAGAAGGCATTCAACAAATACCGGTTGAGTTTAAGTGAATTGATTTCATGGCTCTACGCTCACCTTCATCAAAACCATCTATATTCAATTATTTGCCAAATCTTGTCAATTCTACCCCAACATCCCTTGTGTCTTTCTTTCCTCCACCTCACATAACAACAATCCTAGTTCAGGCCTTTATCAATAAATCACCTGGACTACTATAACAGTCTCCTAACTTGTCTTCCTGAATCCACCAAGAATGCCTCTAGCCCTGCCCCTACTGCTATCATGGAGGGGAGAATCTTTGTGGAGGAAGGGACCACCAGCAACGACTGCTGATCAACTGCCATCAATAGGGAGATAGGCAGAGAAAGCCTGGGAGTATCAGTACCCCAATCTCAGACTACCAGTGCTACTTCCAGAGAACTCCTATAGAATAAGGGCCAGCCATCCCTATCAACTACCACTTACAGGGAATACAAGGCAGTCTAGCTGAAGCATATCATGGTCCAGGTGATCAAACCACCACCACCACCTTTATCCATCACCCAAGATCTGAAAGGTAGTTTCTCTAGCATGCTCCACTGATTCATTTATGATATCACCCTTTATTTCTAAATCATGTACTCATTTTCAGCTTATCTGGTTTATACTGTGAAATGTTAGTCTATGTCTAGTTTCTGCCAGACTACTTTTCAGTCTTCCATACAGTTTTTGTTAAATAGTGATTTCTTACCCCAATAGCTGGAATCTCTGGTTTATCAACACAAATTACTGTGTTGATTTGCTTCTGAAAAATTGTGTGCCTAATCTGTTCCACTGTCAACCTCTCTTAACTAGTACTAAGTTGTTTTGACCATTATAGCTTTGTAACATAGTTTGAGATCTGCTGCTGCTAGTGCACTTTCCTTCCCACTTTTAAAAATTGATTCCCTTGCTATCCTTGATGTTTTATTTCTCTAGATGAATTCTGTATGATTTCTCCAGTTGTATAAAGGAATTATTTGGTAATTTGATGGTATGACATTGAGTAAGTAAATTAATTTAGGCAATATTACAATGTTTATAATACCAGCATGGTTTACTCATGAGCAATTAATATTTCTCCAGTTATTAAGAAATATCTTGATCTGTGTGAATAATGTTTTGTAATTATGTCCATATAGTTCCTATGTGTGTCTTGGCAGGCAGATTCCAAAATATTTTCTAATGTCTGTAGTTATTTTAAATGGAATTTCTCTTTCTTTCTCTTCCTGCTGGGTTTTGTTGGTAATTGTAACAACAATGCTACTTGCCACTACTGTGGCTGGGTAAGACCAATAACACCAGCACACAGAAGGGTTGCTAGCACAGATTCTTTGATCAGCTTTTCTAAGGAAAGCAACTTTAAGGGGTTTACAATCTCATTTTAATTAAATCTACATATATTCTTCACTTAATTCAGGGGAAAAAGTCAACACCCTGAACTTCAGAGAAAGCACAAACAGAAATTACAAGTAGAAATTATATAAACAGACGAAAATAACACAAATCAGCAGACAGGCTTCTAGCTGTCTATCCAAGACATTACATACATAGTTACCAGAGAGAGAAGCACCAACATCTGGATTTTTCAAAGTTGGGGGCTCCAACAGATACCCAGAGTCTCATCTGGTCAAATCATATGATACTCTTCCAGTGAGTGAGTTCCAAACAAAATGCTAACCTAAGAGTATAGATATACTTCTTCAGGGTCAGGGGGCATCCCAACCATGCAACTCAGACCCATGTGACCTAAATCTTCCTGTGACTTAAGTAGGTCATCAAAGACTCTTGATTGAAACAAAGGCAAGACTCAAAGGCACTTGATTGCTTTAGTTCTGAAAAGCACTGCAAAACAAAAGACAACAGAAAGTCCCACCCTGCTTGTCACCACAGTAATATGTATACAGAAATGCTGCCCCTACAAAACTGGCATTTATCAATTGACAACTTCAGATCTGCTCGCTCTAATTAGGCTAAAACTTCCATTGGTCTTTCTTCAGGTTGTTCTAATGTTTTGTGTGCTCTCCACCCCCCGAAACAGTGTGATATCATCCAGATAACCCAGCACTTCCAGGTAGTTCATTACACTGTCAGCTGTTGAAAAGTAGAAATTGTTCTAGGAATACCTTGAAAAATAAGCTGTGACTAAAAATATCCTGCTGGACTAGTTAGGAAGACTCATTTTTCCGAGCTCAAATCCAGCATCAGACACTTGCTAGCTGTGTGACCCTGGGCAAGTCACTTAACTTTGCCTCAGTTTCTCATCTGTAAAATGAGCTGGAGAAGGAAATGGCAAATATCTTTGCCAAGAAAACCTCAAATGGGTCACAGAGAGTCAGACATGACCGAACAATAAACAACAAATATTCTTTTAGCTCTTGGGAGGATACCATACCTGGCACACTTGTTCCAATCAAATCTCATGTTCCTAACTTAGGTTTCACTGCTCTTCTCACTCTTAGTCTTTCAATGTGACTCTCTATTGACTACAAACTTCAAGGGTCTCTCCCCTTTCATTGGATAGTTATGAATGAAATTGGCATATGCTCAGTGGTGGGTTTGCATTGGTTCGGGAGAACCAGTACCTAATTTTAGGTTGAGTTCGGCAAACCAGTTGTTAGCGGAGGCAGGGCTTGTGCCCGCCATGGCAGCAATGCGTCAGCTCAGTTTCGTGGAGAACCGGTTTATTTGAATGCCACCACTGATGCTTAGTAATGATATTAATAATAGCTGGCATTTATGCAGCACTTTAATGCCTACAAAGTGTTTCACATATATTATCTCATTTGATCCACACAATAACCCCGTAAGGTAGGTGCTGTTATTATTATCCCTGTTTTACAAGTGAGCAAACCAAGACTTGGAGAGGTCAGGTGGCTTGTCCAGGGTCACACAGCTAAGAAGCATCTGAGAAGGATTTGAATTCAGGCCTTCTTAACTCTAAATCTAACCCTAATCAATGTACCACCTAGCTGTTGAACACCAAAACTGTTGCCAACAATGTCTTTCTCGTCTGTCATTCTTGCTTGGCAATTTAAAGATTTTCTTTATACTTTGGCAGATTCCAAGTGCTATGCCTTTAAGATTTCCTAAAAATCTAGCTCTTTTCTCTACCTCAGACATCTGCCATTGTTGTAAGGCTTCATTGCATTCATATGTTTCTTCCTCTCATGCCTTCCCTGAGAAAAACCCTGACTTGGACCTATGATTCCACGGTGACGTAATGTTATACTCTAAGGTTCAGAGAAGCCTATTAACACTGGTAGCTGTTCTTGCATTTCTCATGGCTTTTTCTTCTAAGTTAATGCTAATAATTCATCTGCAAATAGTTTCTCTTTAATTATCATCACTCAACTCTCTTAAGTATTCCCTTGTCTTCTGTGAGAGGTTTGGCAATCAGACTTCAGTCACTTTCTGAAGCTCTGACAAATAAGGAATTTTTGAAAGACTTCATATCCTTAGGTAAATTGCAGAATACAGGGAAGGTATTAGCTTTTTTCTTATGCCTCTTTGAGGCAGCAATAATTAGGAAATTAATTTTGAATAAGAAAAATGTTGTACATAGTATATTTATGTCTTTATTTTATACAGACTGTAATAATGAAGAATTAACCAAATCTTGCTGTCTTTCACATGTCAATTCATGTTCTAATGAATTACTGAGAATGGGCTATGGGTGACCCCTACCAGGAATGCAGGACACCCAAGTTGAGCAGAGTAAGCTGATGGTGGAGAGGGAGGGAAGGGTGGTTATGAACCAAAAGGAGAAAGACTAAGGGCCAAAATGGAGAAAGATACTACTTCTCCTGGGACCATGACAGTAAATGATAGAGATCAGTCTAAGCCTGAGAAATGAACAAGAAAACAGATAATAATACTAATACTAATGTTAATGCTAATACTGATAAGAGCTTGCTTTTATATAGCATTTTAGGTTTGTAAAACACTTTACAAATATTATCTCATTTGATCCTTATAACAATCCTGGGAAGTAAGTGCTATTATTATCCCCTTTTTACATATGAGGAAACTGAGATAAACAGTGGTTAAGTGACTTGCCCAGAGTCACAAAACTAGATCACACAGCCTCTGTCTGAGACCACATTTGAACTCAGATCTTCCCAACTCCAGGCCCAGTGTTCTATCCACTGTACTACCTAGTTGCTTAACTGGGGCCACCTGGAAAGAAATGTTTAATGCTTTATGAGTATACTATACTAACAGTACCATCAAACTTCCTGGGATTTACCTGACCTAAGTATGGTATGCACACCAAAGTTCTCTCTCCCTGTAACTCTGTACAATAATTATGTGTGCTGTCCTGAAGAGTGTAATGCATGCTCTGGGATGGCTATCCAAACTGTGTGAACCCCTACTTGCACTGGCGAGACTGGGTGCCCAGAACAAGGTTGCAACATCCCCTCAGGACTCTAAGGATGGCCCTGAAGGGGTGGTGGTGTCTTGACAGTGGTGTCTTGTCTAATGCTCTATCCCAGTATGTTTCCCATCAAGACCATGGGTAGATTATCAATTAATCTTCCAGACTCAATTAGTTTTTAGGGGGGGAATTAACTAACACAGGCATCATAACAGTTAATATAAAACACCCCCTCCCAAAAGTCTATGACTCACTCTACTACAAGTACCTGCAGAATCCAGGGAAAAGGTGAGCTCAGAATTAGAGAGGACATGTGGCACAGAGGTGACTCAATGCTCCAAGTTGCGGGAAGTCCTTTTCTCCCTTTCTTGGGGTGCCCAAGAAGTTCCCCTTAGCTTCCTGGGATAGCTTCTTTGCAGGACTCCTTGGGGAGCTGTAAATGGTCTATCCTTGATGTCTGTGCTAGACGCTGCCATCAGCTGACCCAAGGAAGAGACTAGGACACTGAGGAGAAGGGGGAAGTCCAAAGTCCACTGGACCCTTTGAAGCTTACAAATCTTCCTCCAAACAAAGTGTGGTAAGAGGAAGGAAACCTAGACCAAGGCCAAAGCCAAGACTCTCTTCTTTTCCCCTCTCCCCGAAATGGTTTCTCTTCAGAGGTTTTGCTAGAGTGGCATACTCACTCCAATCTCTGGAATAATTTTGATTATTAACTAGCTTTCCATCTTACACTGGTGCATCAAACTCAAATAGAAAGGGAGCCCTGCATATTGACCTAGAAAATCACAAATTAACATTATTTATGTTGTATTGTATTTTTATTTTGTTAAACATTTCCCAATTACATTTTAATCTAGAGTTTGACACCTCTGTAGAAGACCCCTATGACATGACCCAGTTTCCTTAAACCACTTGAACAGGATACCTGTGTAATATCACTTCAGTTTTAGGATTTTTTTCAGTAAGTCTAGAGCCTATTACTGACTAATTGATTGAAACTATATCAACAATGATTGGAATTGAAGTTAAGGCATTTTGTCACTTTAATTGGGATGGGGCAGCTTTCTTGACTTATTCCGTCAACCTCACTCTTACAAGTTGAAAAGATATGAAAAGAGCAACCATCTAAGAAGTTAAAAAGTGGGAAAAAAATCAAATTCTCTCTTCTTCATCACTAGGTTGTGACAATGGAACATTTAGCCAATACACATGTTCCCATAGTCGGCAATACCACCCTCTGGAGGGTGCTGGAATGACCCAAGGAGGGGCAGTAGTAGCCTCAGGTGCAATTGGGGGGCATTGAATAAAAATAAGGGGGTGGTGGAAGAATAAGGACATGTTTCATCTGTTATGTAACAACTGTGTAACAGTTATAGTGATTACATTATTTTCCAAGTAAACACACAAAATACAATTTATAACCAATTGGTGGTCAAGTCTGCCAGCAGGTCTTAACAAGCAAGTATTGGCATGGCATGGTTGGGAAGTCATGCATTGGCAGGAATATGTTCATGTAATGACTTGTGATACTATATGGTTACATGACATAATATTGTATTATCAAAATTTCAATGCAGGAAAAAGCCTGCATTTTTTGCAAATGCAAAAAAATTACTATAAATTATTAGATTTAAGATGTGTCATTAAAAATTTACATTTTTTAAAAAAATGATGCAAATTTTTAAAAGTTAAAGGGTTAAAGAAAGTAGATTTCCAGGGGGACACTGAGTAATTTTTTTAAAGGGGGCAGTAGGCCAAATAAGTTTGGGCACCTCTGAGCTAATACTAGTGAATGACAAGGAAAGTTGTCACTGGAAGACACTTGTTCCTATGGAATGACTTGGAGCAGGTTTCTAGTTTCAACACACATTTCCCCCATGATAAAGGGTTTTAATACTAGGAAGGGCTTCCTCCCACTGGGAAGAGATAAACCCAGCCTTACAGTTCCTGTAAATGAGGGAGAAGGCAAGAGCCTGTACTTCCTTCTCTTGCAGCCAATACTGCCCCAGCCCTGTTTTCATACTCTTTCTCTTTGTCAAATCAAAGTGTCCCTAAGGTTCCTTATGAAACAATCATGATCTTTTTTTTTTCATTTTCTCCCTTCTCCATGGAAAGAGGATCACTGGAAAAAACACAGAAGCCTGGAGGCACGCTGTGAATAACAACGCAGGAAACAAAGAAAAAGAATTACAGTTGACATTAAAATACTGCTTCAAATTTTACAAACTGCCTTACAAACATCACAAGGTAGGCATTCTAGATCCCCATTTTAGGGATAAAAAGACAGAAAGACTCTGTGCATTGTTTCACCCAGATGGCAAGTGTCCTAGGTGGAATTCAAATACCTTTGGTTGTCTCTAACTTGTCCAGAGATTAATTCTGCTGGAAAGAGACACTGTAGACTCAGCAGGAAACGTCAGAGATGCACCAGTCCTGAAACTGTAGCCCTGGAAACAGGTGAGCTCCCTTGCCCCTCTGTTGCCTTTCCCTTGAATCTGACTGACTGCAGCTGGCTTTTTAAAAGAAGTACAGTGCATTACCAGATAAGGAGGGCAGATGGAGAGACTCAGCCTAATACAGGGAGAAGGAAAACGTAAGGAGAATGAGCTGATCCTTACCATCAGTGGTCATCTGTCCAGATTCATAGGTTCTGTTAAAGCTGGAATGGGCCTTAAAAATCACTGAATCTATAGCGACACAGAAAAGTCAAGTGATTTGCCCAAAATCCAACAGCTAGAGCTGAGACTCAAATCCAGGTCTCCTAGACTCTAGTCCAGTGGTCTCTCTATTCATGGCAGAATTCTTAAAGATGGGGGGAACTGGGGCAGCTAGGTGGCACAGTGAGTAGAGCACTGGCCCTGGAGTCAGGAGGACCTGAGCTCAAATCTGTCCTCAGACACTTGACACACTCACTAGCTGTGTGACCTTGGGCAAGTCACTTAACCCTAATTGCCCTGCCTTCCCCACTCCAAAAAAAAAAAAAAAAGAGAGATGGGAAGAACTTTTAGAGATCATTGAAGTCAAACTCCCTAATGTACATTATAAAATGACAAGCCTAAAGTTTCAGGGGACCTTAGAGGCCATTTAATCCTACCTTCTACCCAGTAATCCTCTCTATTGCATCCCTTACAGGGCCTACAATTGTCATCCAGCCCCTTCTCGAACACTCTTAGCAACTGGGGAGCTCACTACTCTGTCAGGTATTGGTAGATGGTTCTCATTTTTATAAAATGTACATTTAATACAAAATTCAGCAATTCCAACAGAATAGGTTAAGGATTTCAATTAGATTTCCCTTGGACCCTGGTCCTCTGAATACAAATCTGGTACTCTTTCTACTACAGCCACATTGCTTCCCTGGTCTCATACCCTTTCTCCAGCACTATGACTGACCTAGTAGTTGTCTGTCAAGATGTGGCAGCATGGTGTCATGGAAAGAATACAGGATCAAGGAATCTTGAGCTAGTTCCACTATGAACTATATGAGACTTTAGGTTAGGACTTCTAACTTCTTTGTGCCTCAGTTTCCTCAATTGTAAAGTGAGGATAATGATAAATAAATGAATTTTAAGTAAATAAATGAATAAATAAATAGCAATGAAATGAGGATAATTGGGTTGTTGTAAGGGCCAAATGAAAGTAAAAAGTATAATATGAAATACAAAAGATCCTATAGCAAGGGAATGGTAGAACTAGTTCTTACTGGCCTGTGAGAGCCAATTGTTAGATATTCAGTTTGAGCATTTATACCTCAGAAATCAGCAAATGTTATATAGTAGGCTGTGATTCATTGAGTATTATTATCATTATCATGACTTAAAAAATAATAGGGAAAATGTTAATAATGCAGATTAAACTTAAAAGTGCATAATGTAGACATTTTTCCCCTGGAGAGTCAGTTGTTAAACATTTACCAGCACATTGTTGTATGTACATTTTTTTTTTAATTATACAGCAGAGATCCAGTCAACCACTGGAAGGGGTCACTGAGACCATCCCAGGGTGGGGAACTTGTAGCTTTGAGGCCACATGTAGCTTTCTAGGTCCTCAGGGTACAGTCTTTTGACAGAGTCCAAGTTTTATAGAACAAACCCTTTTATTAAGGGGATTTGTTCTGTGAAGTTTGGATTCAGTCAAAGGGCTGCACTTGAGGACCTAGAGGGCCACATGTGGCCTCAAGGCTGCAGGTTCCCCACCCCTGATTCTAGTCTAACATTCTCATTTTACACAAGAAGAAACTGAAGCTGAGGGAGGTTAAGGTCACATAGTAAGCAAAAGAAGCAGGATTTGAATCCAGGCTCTCTGATTTGAGAGCTAGTGTATCACACACTATCACTAACTTTCCTGCCACGCCCTCTGCGTCTACTGCTAGAACAGACCCTCCCTGCCCTCCTTACACAGTTTGACATTGCTCAACTTCTTGATCCTTGGTAGTTGGTGTGCACACCCTATCCACCCACCTAAATTACTTTCTATATATTTTGATTTACTTATTTGTACTATTTGTATTTGTTGTTTTACCCAAGTGGAACACAGGCTCAGGGTGGGCTGGGATTGTTCTCTTCTCTTTCACTGTCCCCTATCTTCACCTCCTCAAGCCTGGACTATTGCAATGACCTTCTGGTTGATTTGACTGTGCTATAATTCTCTCATTCTGGTCCATCCTGCATTCAGCCACCAAAACGATTTTACTGAAGCACAGGTCTGAGCATCATCCGCCTCCCCCAAATAAACTCCAGTGGCTCCCCAAGACCTCCAGGATCAAATACAAAATCCCATTTGGGGTTCAAAGTCCTTCAAAGATAGCCCCACCTACCTTTCCAGTATTTTACATCTTACTGTTGATCTAGAGACAATGGCCTCTTAGCAATTCCACAAATTTGACAATTCATCTTTCAGTTCTAGGCATTTTCTCAGTCTGTCTCCCATGCCTGTAAAGCTCTCCCTTCTCCTCTCTGCCTGCCAGCTTCCTTCAAGCCCCAATTAAAAACCCACCTTTTAACAGGAAGCCTTTCTCAATTTCTCTTAATTCTAGGGAGCTTCCTTCCATTAATTATTTCCCATTTATCTTGGATATAGCTTGCTAGTATATATTTGTTTGCATATTTTCTCTCCCTTTAGATTGGAAGCTCCTTGAGGGCAGGGATGGTCTTTAGTTTTTTGTTATATTCCAAGGAATAATATCTCAGTGTCAGGCACATAGTAAGCTAAATGCTTATTGACTGACTGACTTCTACTAGAACAACCCAGGACACATGGTAGATAATAATGCTTGTTCAATTAAATTAATTTGAATTG